>NW_023397077.1:320518-514479 GCF_011125445.2 Fundulus heteroclitus | reverse complement strand
AGCAGTTGTGGTTTTATTTCATCTTCAGGCTCAGAAGAGGACATGAACACACAGTAGCGGAGCGCTCAGCACGTTTTTTCCCTCTTCTTCTTCTTCTTCTTCTTCTTCTTCTTCTTCGTCTTCTTCGTCTTCTTCTTCTCTTCTATCATGGCGGATCGCAAGCAACTTTAAGGTGCATACCGCCACCTACTGTTAATGAGTGTGTAGCAACACTGTTTTACATCTATTAAATTCTATTTGTTAATTTTGTATTCTGAAGATAATAAATAATAAATAAATAATGCTTTCCTCAATCTATAAATATCCTTTATATTTCCTTTATTTCCCAATTATCCTTTAAGACACCATTCTTGGCATGTCCTTTTATTCCCAACTAGTTTCTAAAATTGTTGAAGTTACATTTTCATCCATACTACTTTTAATTTTCATCCAATATACTAAACCTAATTTCATTCTTCTGAATTCCAGTGGAGTTTCTCCAGTGTCTACTAAAAGAGCGTTGATAGGTGTTGTTTTCACTGCTCCTGTGCATATACGTAAAGCCCTACTTTGTAATCTATCTATTCTTTGTAATGTTGTTTTAGCTGCTGCTCCTTAAATAAAACTGCCATAATGTATTATTGATCTCATGAGAGCCTTATATATGTTTAATAATGATTGTCTATCTGCACCCCAATTATTTCCAGCCATAGCCTTCAGTAAATTTATAACTTCTAACTAAATAACACATTTTACGAAGTGATCAGTCCACAAGTGAAAAACCAGGAGACTTGTTGATGAAACTTCTGGCCATGATGCTTTTGTAATGGCAATCAACCTTCAAGATTTCTGACAATGCCATCACATCACTTCTTCTGTGCATCAAGTCTGTGAAATGTGGCTCTGTCTTGCTAAAGGCGAAACCTCCCCCTGCAACACTGATTTGCGTTTGTATAGCTCACAGCATTTTCATTTACATGTTAAAGCCTCCCCTAGAATTAGGAGGAGGGGGGTCATGGGGGGACAACTGCCACGTCAATTTCTGACAATTCATGGCAGTTTTCGGTGTTGACTGCAAATTACCGTTAACAGCCGTTAACCTGAACTTCCACGACAATCTACAGTGCCGCATAGTGACGAAAATCACACTTTTCATGCAGTGAAGGGTTTGTCTTCTTCCAATAAACGGACCTGGTGAAACATACCCTTCACATCACTACTGATGGTGACTGAGTGTTCCCTGAACCTCAGGAGGACGCCTAACAGGCTGGCTCCCAGATTAGGTCCTGGGAAGAGATGGTCATTAAGGCTCTGACCTTCAAAGCTGAAGGAGCAATTGAAAACTATCCTGTCCTTTCCATTGTGATGCACCATGTGATGTGGGATGAACCATGAATTGTTGGGTTTTGAAGACTCTGCGGATGACACGGGTTTGACGTAGCCAGCATCGATGAGTTTATGGATCTCCTTGGAGTAAGTCGCCGCTCTTTCTGGGTCTCTGGTTAGCCGTTTCTCTGTCCTACGTAGCTGACCCAATACGGCTTCCTGTGTAGCGCAGAGTGGAGGAAGATTCTCCTTCCACATTAACGGGGTGGCGTAGCACCTCACTCCTTCCACTGTGACCCTGATTGTCTTCTCCTCCAGCCTCCGGATAGCTTGAGCATCCTGTCTGGACCTGGTAATGAGTCGTTCACTCCGATATGGTAAGGTATCCATTTGCCACAGTTTCTCAACATGATGAAAGAGCTTGGCATCTGGTGAGGCACAGGAAGTGAACAGACACTGCTTTGGCGTTAACTGGTGACGAAGGAACTTCGAAGGACCTTGTAGAGTCCAGCCGAGCCTAGTGTGTACAGCAGCAGATCCACCAGGGGGACCCAGTCCTACTGGTTCCACTGGAGTGATGAGGTGTGGATTATCCGAACCGATGAGCAGCAGTGGCTGCACATCCCCTGTGTCCAGCAGTGGCAGGTTCTTGAGATGATGGTACCTCTCCTGCAGTGCCTTTACCGGATAATTATGCCGGGCAAGGCCGAGTTCCTGGGCTGTGAAGGCTCTGTGTATCTGGAAGGTCTTACTAGGCTGTAATGCAGGAGCTACAGAGAATGACACCGTGGCACCACAAATGGTGCAGACTTCTTGTCGGACAGTGTGGAGTGCGAGGTCCTCAGGTTCTCCTTGGAGCCCTAAGCATTTGGCTGCCTCTCTTAGAAGTATGGTACGCTCCGAACCATCATCCAGTATGGCGTAGGTTTCGATCGCCTTTGTGCCACTCTTAAGGATGACGCGACTTAACTTGAGAAGAATTTGGCTGCTGCTGGTTGGTCGGTCCATGTAAAGCATTTCAGAGATGGAGCTCACCAAGCAGGTGCTTTCTTGAGTCGTGCTGGACTTACCAGATACTGATGTACTTTGATTGGTATTAACTTCATGCAGAACCTCAAGGTGTCGTCGTACACACTGTTTGCACTTAGCCTTGAGATTACACTTAGCTGCCTGATGCTCACGTCCACACCTCCAACACCTTTTGTTTACTTTGATCCACTCTGTCATCTGTTCCCTTGACAAGAGCTTGAAGTTGCTGCACTGATTCAGATAGTGGTGCACTGTATCACAAAATGGGCAATATTTCTTTGGTTTCTCCTGTGTGGCAGTTGTGTCCTTCTCCGACTGTCCCTTCTGCTCACTTCCGTAAAGGATGGTCGTGGTCTTGTAAGACTTGAGCTCAGGGCGCCTCTCTCTCCGAGGAGATGGTTTCTCTCTGTCTAAATAGTCACTGCACTCGTCTCCAATCACCTGGACACGCACCTCATACTCAAGCCACTCAGCTAGGTCCAGCAGGGTTGGTACAGGAGTGTAGATGGGGTTCACAAATCTCTGGAAGTTGGCTCTTAGGTCGTATGGCAACTTAGCTAAGAGGCGAGATACATGTGAGCCGCACCTTAATTCCGTTCGACCCTGTTCTCCCAATTGGGGTAACATGCCGACTAGTGCACGGACTTGGAGGGCGAACGACTTGAAGGATCTGATGTCTCCACTTCTGATGGTAGGTCCATCCATTAGTTTGGTGATCCGCTTCAAGGCCAGATGTTAAGGTTGACCGTACATTTCAGTGAGTGCTCTCATGGTGTCGCTAAATGGGAATGGACTGTTGCTATACGAATCTGCAATAAGCAGTGCTTCTTCACACTTCAGATCATCCATCAAGATCTGGAACTTAAAGTGTTCTGGAGCATCATATGGAAGTATGTTGTCCAAAGCTAACTTCAATCTCGCAAACTCACGTAGGTATTCGCACACAAAATTAGGGATGGTTGATTGAGGTTCATACCAAACTGTGAAAGATTGTGGTTCTCTATTTCAAAAAGCACTTTGGAGTTTAAAATAGAAAAACATTCTACTTTTTATGTTTAAAAAGTTAATGTATAAGGTGGATGCATAAACATTTTATTTCAGTGTGTTGTATAAATCTTTGCCTACAGTCAAAGTGACCTGTTGCCTCTCGGACGCAGAGCCAGGAGACAAGATGTCTGTGTATGTAATCCACTGTTACTGAGTGCAAGGCCGAATGCTGCAGCATAACACTGTATGGCTGACGACTGTCTAGGATGGGCTGTCTTTGTTTTGTCTCCTGCCAAGGCCACGGTGCAGTATTAGGGAGAGCCGAAAGCGAGGTCGGGCAGAAACAGGGGCAGACGCTAGGCTGCAGCCGCGCGGTGCGAATACTTTGTCCATGTGTTGCTCTGCTCTGTTTCTCAATAAAGTGCTGGAACTGTATCACTCCAACGTCTCCTTCTTCAGTAACTCAGGGAAGTCAGTTATCTCTTCAGAACTCCCATAACAATTTGGCGTCAATGAACAAGATCTCCGACCGGCGGGCCAGGGGGTCCGGGGACAGGAGCAGCTTTGGCCGGCCCGGAGAAGGTTATCTGGCCTCTGTTACCCCGAACGGATTTTCATGGGACGAGGAGGGGCTCCTGATCTCGGGGCGGCTCTGGAGCGTCAGCGCGGGATCAGATTCGAACCTTTCTTTCATAAGACGGTAAGAGAGTTACTTTCCAGCATTTTCTTTAAATGCAATTGCTTAAGGGAAAAATGCTTGGTAGTTTAAACATTTTTTAAAACCCATTGTTGTTAGAGAAAAATACTGAATTTTTTTTTTAGATAACAGTGCCAATACTGCAAAACTTTAACCCACAAAATAGAAATTAAGAAAACCTATAGAAATAATGAATAATGTTTAATCTTTAGGGCAAATAAAGTAGGACTCAAAATACAGACCAGTTTTAAAGCTTTAACATTAAACTAAAATTCAAAATTAAATTAAAATACGTTTTCTGCTGAAATACGGACTCTCCCGCTGGGGGGAGGAGGGGCAGTACGATTTTCACCTGGAGAACGGGTGACCGGGCTGAGCAGTTTGCAGCTGGTCAATTAAAGTCCTCTTGTCTAGGTTTTGTGCAAGAGGCTGTCCACTTCTGTTGTGGATGAAAGCGGCAGGGATGCTTGAGTCCTTGACTGTTGCGAAGACGTTCGCAGCTTTGATAAGTGGGGACCCCGACCATTATACCAAAAAGGCGACCATCGGATGTGAGGCCTTTTATTTAGTTGGTCGATCGTGCTAAGGACAAGTAGAAAATAATAATAAAAACAAAAAAAAGGATAAAATAAATAAAAAAAATAATTAAAAAAAGTCTGGAAGCAGAAGAGTCCGTGTAATGGGTCAAAGGCAGAGTTCTCGGGGTCCAGCCTTGCCCCAGGGTGAGACGTTCGATTTCATGCTGAAAAAGTATGGGCCCGAAAGCATGTGTTGAGAATTAAAAATATATCTTAGTTGGGGTTACTGAGGAAAGCAGAGTTGGGTCTGTCTTTTCCTGCTCCAGCGTAAGATAAACATGGAGTTTTATTGTCCTGAGGGGGTGGTCAGAAGGAGAGGGGGTCAGTCATCCTCCCACTGAGCCATGCAGGAGGAGTTTAAAGTTGATAAAAGTAATGTCTTGGTAAAACTTACTTCAGACAGACAGACTTATCCACCGGTGAGAACAACATCTTGTAATGGTATGTACTCTGTCTCCATATTTAATTTCTATGAATTAAATATGTATTTAAACCGTTCTACCTCTGATCAATGATTCCTTATTTTATTGTCAAATCTTAAACCGGGGTAAAAATGGGCCTTTAGTAGCGAAGCAGGATTAGGCCAATAATACATAAATCACAATTTGGTCAGCCGTGACCCGGATTTGAAATTAAAGTGGAGGAATCTTTTGAATTTGGGCACGAAGAAGTAATCACTTACAGCAAAACAGGGTCGACCCGAAAAAAAGTAAGGAGATTTTGATTCTCCTATTGGCTAAAGATTAGATGTAGGCTAAATCAAGTGTTGCTGTAAGTGAGACGCTTTCTTCTCAAAATATCAGAGGCTGAACAGTACAACTAGGTTTGAATGGAATTTATGTTGAAACCGAGAAATGATTGAATGGGATTTATTTGTATGTCTACGTCAAAAAAAAAACGTAAAATAAGGTAGAAACGATAAAAGAGATAAAAGCCAAGAAGCCAGGTGGTGAGGCTGTCGAAAAATAAAATAAAAAGACAATAAAAAGGTTAAAAATCTAAAGAATAAAAAATAGTCTCCGGAAGTTGGTCGCTCCCCCCCCCATGACTGACGAGTCTGGTGAATTTTAAGACTGGGGTGGAACGTTACCTCGGAGAAAGGGGACTCTCCACAGAAACGTAGCGATAGGAACGGCCATGAATACGTAATATCTTTAAGTTGAGGCTAAGAGCAGCGAGACCTTAAAAGTGAGCTGTTATAGAAGATAAGAGATTAAAAAAAGGGGCCCCAAGGGAACATTTACATTGTTCTCTAGCATCAGAACGGGGATTCTGATTGCACGACGATTAGACCGAGGTGGTATTAAAATGAATAGTTGGTTTCGTCGAGTGGAAGGGTATTAAAAGGAGACCCTCTGCACGCGCAAGGCTGTCTGTCTTAAATGTTATATTTGTTATGTCTTGTCTGATGTTTTGAATGTCTCGGTAATATGGGATCCATGGTTTTGAGAGAAGGAGAGATTGGTTGGACCCTGCAACTCAGCGGAGAGTGGGGGTGTGTATGTGTGTGTGTGTGTCTTCATGAGGGTGTGAATTTCTCCGCGTGCATGGGCCTCAAGATTAGAGCAATGACTGGGGAGCAGTTTAATTTTGTTAAGTAAAAGTGATAAGTAAAAGTATGGGTGAAAAACTAAGGGGAATTTGGGCATCATTAGAAAAAAGGTCGGTGCATTAATAATGTTTGTTGAAGTACAGGAGAATTTCAATGCAGTAACGCGATTTGAGGCATTGGCTGCAAGCTGTATGTGTGAGTTGCATTGGAGAGCAGGAACAGCTGCATCTTGGTGAGTTTTGGAGAAAATTTTTATTTTGAACTGTAGCCTAAAAGTTAGAAAGTGGTTAGAAGTTTGGAAAAGTTGTTGAAAATTTGGCTGAACATTGAACATCTGTTTGCGGCATTATAAATTGGGAAAACACAAAAAAGGGAAAATGCCTTCTGTGTCAAGAACTGGAGTGGAGATGAACCCGGTATTCAATCAGACACTTAAAGTAATGCTTGACATGATTTATTTAAGAGACGATGAGGATGGATCAGGCAGGTGTACAGAAAAATAGTCCAGAGCAGAGTTCAAAGCGGTAATCCAAGCAAAAAACCAAAAATGTAAACAGGGTGCAGGCAGACTCAAAAAACAGAATAGGGTCAGGCAAAACACAGAATGCTGGATTGATCTTACCGCAGGGAAACAGGAGGCATGAGCAATGATACATGTGTGAAGTTCCGGCAACAAACAGAAAACTGAGGAGGGTTTAAATAGGCAGCAGGACAGGTGAAACCAAGTGGCTCTAATTAACTAGGACAGGTGACAGTGATTAAAGAAGGGGAAGGGACTGAGAGAAACACAAGCTTTAATAAAAACTAATAGAGAAGACCAGATAACTACAACAGTAAACAAGCTAAACATGATTCCAACACAATAAAAACTAGAAACAGAACTAACCCTTAAAGCAGGAAAGCTAACTTAACCAAAATATCAGCAAGAACCAGAACAGAACATTACATTCTGTTAGAGTGTAATTTTAACTAGCATTATCTATTGCAAAATAGCGTTTTAAAATGCCTAATGAATATATATACTTTCAGACATGAAATATAATTTGCGATTAAATAGTGATTAAATGGTTTTCATTGTTTGATTGCCCTAGTTATAATACATAAATAAATAAATATAATTCATCAGACTTAAATCTGGCTGATTAATAGGGAGCAGAAAATAGCCACCCTATAAACTTTTGCTCGCTTGCAGGCCTGGGAAAAAACACAAGTAAGCAGAACTACACAGAGTTAGAAGTTAAGGTTAAACTGTACCTTAATAGTGTGTGCAAACGGATATTGCGGGTAATTTGACAGATTTTGTTAACACTGCATTTAGTCATGAGTCAGTTTTGAAGTTATCCTCAAATGAAGCAGCTAAAATTGAGGAATCTGTGACAAATGTTAATGGCGTGTATCATTTTATTATAGATACTGATATTGCAGAGCGCCAAAACCTAGTAGAAATAGACAATATTACGGGATCATCACAGGACGGTCCCCAAATTATTCATTATATGTAATCACATTTTCATGGTCCCACAAAATGCAGATGCCCTTGTTACACAGTAATTTAAAGCCCGAGGAATCTTTTTTCTTTGTTCATTTGGTAATGTGCAAATTCTGGTGAATAAACTTTTCAACATCAGTTGCTGGTGATTGTTCGTGGCCGGCAGAATTTGACTTCAAAATTTACTAAACACAGGCGCATAACTGATTTTAGAGCTGTTTTAAAATGTACCTTTGGTGTTTTTTATATTTTTTCCTTGATAGATGGAGTTACACAGCATTTTCTTTATACACTTTAGCAGAAGGTTCCTGAGTTTGACTGGGACTCTCGATATCTTCTGAAAAAATCAGTAGGATGGATCAAACACACAGGTGTGGATCCTAAATAAATCAGTCCAATTTAGGGGAATTATTTAGAGTAATAGTGTTTAAAAAAAAACAAAAAAAACGTGCCCTCTTCAATATCTCAGCTGATGAATTTCAATCTTGATACGCTCGCTCAGACAATATTTGATACACCATTTGCCTGTGACTCAAAGGAAGGGTGATACACAATGCTTGAGTTTGTTAATTACTAAAAGTTGGTAAAATTACAGTTATTGGAAAACAATATAGGAAGGAGTGAGAGTAAGCAGCTGATTCCATCGAGAACTGTCTCTATTTTAATTTAAGGTGGGGGAGCTTCCTCCCCCCTGTTTTTCCTTTTTCTATCTTAATTTTGTTATAGGTCTGTTCGTTCTGGAGTATGGACACGTCTGACATGAGACGCAGATCGGTGCCGATTTGGGGTTGGAAGAATGAAACTGAGCATTTACAGCCGATATGTGTGTCGTGGGGCACCCATCACATCTGGGACAGTTGCTTACGCTGGACACTGGGCCAAGGACTGTTTCACATCACTAAATCCTGGCAAGAAGTCCCAATACCACCTCACCTTCAAGAAGGTCAGTGCCCCATCTAGGGGATAACGCTCCCATGAACAATGTTTCCTCACCCTGGAACAATGGCCAACGCCTATGAACAGCACAGATCCTAAGCTGTCAAGGGAAAATGACTGTCTGCATACACTGGAGTTGAATGTCTCATCCAGTTTCTGAGTCGTGGACCAGAACTTTGTCACTGAGGTGCATCGACAGCGAATCACTGCAACACGTGGGGGACGAAATGTGGAGTTCCATACATGGAAGCTGTGAGTGCGACGTCTAAACTCCAATCTCTTTTCTGCCTGATCTGCTGTACATGTCAGTCCAGTCCATCTCAAGGACCACAGACTGATAACAGGCTTTTTGTTAAGGTAATTCAGACTTCTATTTCTACCAATATACTTTTGACCAAATTTTATGGAATGTGATTTCTAATATTTTTTCTGTGTCTCCAACTCTTGAGCTTCTAGGCAAATGGATTGGTGTAGGTAATAACTTCTTAAGGCAGCCGATTGAGCAGATACCAGCAGTACAGGTTTGCGGTTTTGAAAAATATACTACTATCTCTTAAAATTTTTAACTATATAACTGATATGTTCCTTTTTAAACATGAGTTTTAATTCTATTTAATTCTATTATGTCCAGGACCGTATTGCTCATAATTAACAGCAGCTGGTGTATGTTTACATATCTTCTATGGGCAGACAATCCACAGGGGTGGGAATACTTTTACGTGCTCCACTTATACTTAGGTCTCTGTGAGTTCTGGTTGACAACTGCATGTCATAAATTTTCACAAGGGGGGTTGCAACGTCCTGAGGGGACAGGTTTATTACATGGGCCTCTCGGTAAGCATAGATGTGTCCTGCTTGGGACATTCTGTTTTTAAACAACATAGGTTAAACAGATCTGTTGGGTTATTTCTTAAATAGCTCTCAAGTATTGAGATTTTTCTATTGTACAATATAACTGTTGCATGCTAAAACTTATCAGATTTTCACCAGACTTTGCCGTTACCAGGTGTTTTATTCAGGTAAAACCCAATATTTTATCAGTATGTAAGTACCTTGGAACGTTCAGCATTTTCATACCATCAACTTGCTGTGAGCACATTAGAATAATCATTATTTCAATGGGTACACTGATCTTACACAACTTTTGGAGGACTTCTTGTAGATCTGTGGGTTTATGAAATTGCATTATGTTTTGATCTGAATCCAGGATATAGGGCAGTGTTTTTCATACTTCAATTCAGATAATTATTTGCAGTTAATTGATTCCTTGTGATGACTAATACTATTCTTTGTTAATGTTTTGTAACAAAATTAATTTTGTTCCAAGCAGAGGGATATGACATAAACATTTATATGATAACACTATATTGTAAAGCTATACAGATCTTAAACTTTATATCAACCCTTGGCACAAGTAATTCGGAGGAAGGATTCTTGTGCAGGACACCACAGAGGTATGTAACTGCATTGTAAATCAGATAACGGTTGTTTAAACAAAAAGAAACCCCCACAAAAGACCTTACCCATGGCTCTCTGGAATGTTTGTTCAGTTGACTCCCAAAACAGACCGGAACCATACATTAGATTTAATGGGCGGAGTGTCAGACACCACGTATCTGCTACAGATAGATTATATGAGGGGGTTCTTGGATAAAGGCTTAAACAGTTTAAGCAGGCCAAAAAAGTGAATGTTAAATTAAACAGAAAAACTACATAAACTACAAAAAACTGGATAAAACAGAGATAAACAGAGGGTAACTTATTGCATATTTAGTTTACTTTAAAATCATTGGTGTGTCAGGTAGGTTTGTTAAGGATTCAAAGCCACGTATATCTGTTGCAGTAAACTGGATCAGGATTTGTAACAACTGGTTACTTTGCTTTTCCTCTCAGATTAAAAATAGGAACTTTTTTACAGCATAGACATCTGAGTAAAGGGTACAGAAGCAAAGTGTGGTGACGTGCTGAAAGGTTTTATGTGAAGTGGTGTGATGGATGGTAATCTTTAATCTTTATTTCAGAGAACATTCTGACATTCTTACAGGATAACAGTGTTATGGAAATATAATCACTTACATATAATAATGTAGTTTAAAGTAATATAGATGTTAACCTTAACCCAGTGACCTGAACAGATGAGGATGTATGTAGAACAAAGGGTGGATTCACACTTCAGTGGGCATGTGTACATCCCAGGATGCACCGAGGCCATATGACAGTCTTGTGAGCAGATAACGCTGTTAAAAATGCTTACATGAGGCTTTTCATTGTTTTAGTTAACTTCCAGGAAACAAGCCAGGTACCAAGCTAGATTAAATTTAACGGTCAAAGGTTAGGCAGCAGACTCACTGTCTCAAGGAAACTTAGACAAAAGGTTGGTCCAGCACAAACGGGCCCCAAATGCGTCTCGTTACTATACTTTGATTTCACAACTGCATTAACTAATTTTTTATTTTACAGACAGGGGAATCTTCACCAGAGATTAACGTATTTGTGTGGCCGTTGCATTTTCTTACAGGACAGCGTAAGGACGAGGAAAGAGGAATTGCAATAAAATGTCTCATTAACTGTTACATTTCTAAAATAGGATGGAGATGAAACAATGGAAGATGTGAAGTGTGTTTCTTGTGGGAGTGTTCAGTTAATTTCATTACAGGATATGATTCCATATGACTGAAAGGAGCTTTTCGAGACCGAAGTCAACCTCCGGAATTACAGAGGTCAGGGGCCAATCTGATTCCAGAGCCATGTGTACCAGCCACCAGAGGGTTCCAGGGAGACATCACCGGAACAACTTATCTCGCAGAGCCACCCACGGAGGGGCAGCTGGAATTTTATTTTGTTTTCGTTTTTTATTTTTAATAAAGATTAACATACAGTTCTGTGGAGACCGCGGTTGGAACACTGGCTCTTTAAACCATCTTCTTTAAAGGCGAGAAGAAGACATCTTCGAGACGCAAGACATCATGACAACAATTGAATGCATTGTGTAAAAAAGAAAAAAGAAAATGAGAGTTTTGTAACCACTGCATATGTCTTATAAGTTCCATATTCATAAGGTGTTCAATATTAGTATCGTTAGAATCTTGGTTTTGCATTGCATGATAATCTTTTTATTCTGTGGTTTGATCTGAGTGTAGTGCTTTCATGGGTTATCTTTATTTCTAAGAAGCAATTTGTTAATCTAGGTTAGGACTCTTAAAGTCATATTTAGATCATATAATAGTTTTTGGTAGTTGCACATTTACCTTAGCCTTGCACCTCTCGGATAAAGGTGCTTACTTTTCTTAATTCTAGTAGGTTAGAGATTCAGATAGGTTTAGTAGCTTTTTAGCTTATACTTGGGTTATTTTACATTTAAGGGGAACATTTGAACTTCATTTGATTTCATAAGTCGCCAACAGAGGGGACAGTGGGTTACAATATTACATCTTACTATTTACATTTTGTTTAAGGGTTTCAAGACATATACTTAGTTTAGCCTAGTTATTGGTTTGATCTTTGAGGGATCAAAACAGAGGGGTTGTTGAGAATTAAAAATATATCTTAGTTGGGGTTACTGAGGAAAGCAGAGTTGGGTCTGTCTTTTCCTGCTCCAGCGTAAGATAAACATGGAGTTTTATTGTCCTGAGGGGGTGGTCAGAAGGAGAGGGGGTCAGTCATCCTCCCACTGAGCCATGCAGGAGGAGTTTAAAGTTGATAAAAGGAATGTCTTGGTAAAACTTACTTCAGACAGACAGACTTATCCACGGGTGAGAACAACATCTTGTAATGGTATGTACTCTGTCTCCATATTTAATTTCTATGAATTAAATATGTATTTAACCCGTTCTACCTCTGATCAATGATTCCTTATTTTATTGTCAAATCTTAAACCGGGGTAAAAATGGGCCTTTAGTAGCGAAGCAGGATTAGGCCAATAATACATAAATCACACATGACATGCATAAATGATTGGATTAAACATGCAGATTTCCCACAAGGGGGGTCGTTTAATATGGCAGTACTAAAAAAGATTGAAGACAAAATAAAAGAACATGAAAATAAATTAGAAACAAAAAAGACAGTCAAACAAAAAGAACTATTGAGAATATGGAGACAACGGGTGTGCCTTAAATGTTGGAAAGATGAAGCTGAGAGACAGCAAAGAAAACAAAATAGTAAACGGTTGGCTGGGAGACTGGATGTGACAGGAAGCGTGTGTGGTCGTGAAGACAATTGCTCTGTCCCCTCCGCTTCTGTCCCTAATGTCCAGACTGACTCTGGCGTTTCTGCAACACACACACGCACACACACTAGAGAGAAAACACCTCCTCCATACAAAGCTTCTGAAAAACAGGATTTGTCTAATAACCCTCCTTTCTCTTCTACTTCCATGTATCCTGATCTGAGCCTCACAAGCGTGATGGACCACGACCTCGACTTGTACGCCTTTGGCCCGGGGCAACCACAAGCCAAACCACAACCCCAGCATGTGAGCAGCGGCAGCCACCCAGACGACACATCTTCTGAGGCGGGGGGATCTGCATCAGCCCCCACGCAGCGGGCAGCCTTGAAGACTGAGGCCGATACACCAAGAGGGACTGCTGGGATGGGTCGTTCCTATGAACTGAGACAAGACATCAAACCTCCTGACCGCTACAACTGAACAGTGCCCCGATGGTTGAAGTTATGGGCCCGAATGGACGAGACCTGGTTTTCAGGGCCTGGACACCACAGGACATTGAAGAGAACGCTAAGTCTCTCCCTGATCCCACCCTGTGTGGTGAGAAGTTTGCCACTGCTTTCATTGACTTCTGCAAGGAACTGCGTCCAACGGGCGCTGAGATTCACAGGGTTCTCGCACGCAAACTAAGAGCAACTGAACTGGCAAAGATTCATAACAAACTGCCTGAAATGGGACTGCGAGTTCTTAACCCAGATTGGGATCATGCGGACAATCAAAGGTTCGTGAATGCAGTCAACGGCCTGGCCAAAGAAATTAAGAAGACTTTCCCCACAAAAATCAACATGACAAGCATCTACACCTGCAAGCAGAAGGCTGACGAGTCCACAGACGACTTCATCGAAAGGGTGATAGAGTGTGTCACACGTCACAGTGGACAGGCAAAACCTTCCACACGGGGTGGACAGTAACATCACAGTTTGGGAAACCCTGGTTTGTGATTCGGTCATTAAAGGACTTCTCCCACAAGTTGCCGAGGCATTCAAAGCAGCCTACGTGGGGTGGGCTGAGGAACCAAAACTGTCTGAAGTCCGGAAACACGCCAGACATGCAGCCAGTCTGGTGGATGAGCAAAAAAGAACAAAGAAGGACAAGACTGAGAAAGTACTGCATCTGGCTGCCATCTCCACGTATCAATACATCGGCAAAGGAGAAAAGAAGCAGATTGACGCTGTAAGCCGGAGGGGGGCGAGCTGTCACGCTTGTGGGGTCAACAGATTGGTAAAGTACCCCATAGGGGATCTGAAAATGATCTTTCTTTTCCCTCTCCTTCTTTTCCTCACACTGCTTCCACACAAAGCAACACTGAGAACACACACACACACACACACATGCAGATAACAAGCTGCAAGCTCTTGCAGACACAAACACAACTGGGAGTGTTGCCTCTCTGCCTGATACAGAGACACACTCGCCTGACAATGTCAACACGCACACACATTTGGAATCCTCTGCTTTTCGCAATGAAGTACCTGCTTTGAAATCTTTGGCGGCTGTGTGGAGTCTTGAAAGTGCAGAAAATGAGTGTGTGGACAGTAACATTTTGACTGAACCATTTTTGGAGAAAAGGGTTGAGGAGGTGGTTCCGACTCATGCTCACCTAAGATCTGAAGCATATAGGGCTTTTCCAACTCTGGAACTTGTGGTTGATGGACACAGAATATCCTTTATGGTTGATTCTGGAGCAACATCATCAGTGATCAGAGCAGAGGAGTTTGAGATCCCTACCACAATCTTGTCGCAGATTCCTTTGAATGCTGCATTTTTCTCTGTCGTTGACTTGTCCAACGCTTTCTTCAGTGTGCCAGTCCACAAGGACTCGCAGTACTGGTTTGGTTTCCAATTTGAAGGGAAGCTTTACACTTTCACGCGTTTTGTCCAAGGCTACACAGAGAGTCCGGCTATCTTTAATGCAGCTCTGAAAGCTAGTCTGGACTCTCTGCAGCTGCGTCCAGGTACAACGCTGGTCCAGTATGTTAACAACATTCTTCTCTGTAGTCCCACAAAACAGCAATGTGAGGAGGACACAGTTGCTCTTTTGAAACACCTCCATTCTGAGGGACACAAAGCCTCTCTATCTAAGCTGCAGTTTGTGCAGCCTCAAGTGACATTTTTGGGTCACCACATCTCTTCAGAGGGCAGGACCCTATCACCTAAACGTGTGGCTGCAGTTCAAAACCTCCCTAAGCCTGTCACGAAGAAGCAGCTTCTGTCTTTCTTGGGAATAACATCTTACTGCAGAAACTTTGTTCCAAACTACTCATTGCTGGAAGCTCCTCTGAGTGCCATCATGCATGGTAAAGGTCTTCAACCTGCTGACAAGCTTACCTGGACATCTGAAGCCGAGTCTGCTTTTTCTCAGCTTAAATTAGCTTTACAGCAGGCCCCTACCTTGGGTCTTCCGGACACAAGAAAACCTTTTGTTCAGGCTGTTGATGAGAAACATGGATGCATGACCTCTGTCCTCATGCAGGACCATGATGGGAAGTTGAGACCAGTAGCCTATTACGCTGGGAAACTGGATCCAGTTGCGGCAGGACTGCCTGGCTGTCTTAGGGCAGTGGCTGCAGCTGAGCGGGCTGTTTTAGCATCACGTGACATCGTGGGCTATTCTGAACTAACAGTGCTTGTGCCTCACAACTTTGCCATCATTCTTCTAGAACAAAAGACTTCACATCTTTCTGCAGCGCGCTGGCTGAAGTACACTTCCATCTTGCTGGACTTGCCAAACATCACTGTGAAGAGGTGCAATGTGTTAAATCCAGCTACACTTCTTCCCACTCCTGAGGATGGGGAACTGCATAACTGTGTGTCGGTGCTGGAGGAAGTTTGCACACCCCGACCTGATCTTTCTGATGTTCCAGTGGAGAACCCAGATTTGCAGTTGTTTGTTGATGGTTCGGCTTACAGGGATCCCACCACCGGTGTGAATCGTGTGGGATTCGCTGTTTGCTCATCACATGAGACCCTGTTTTCTGGTTTTCTTCCAAAACACTTTTCAGCGCAAGCGGCTGAACTGGCGGCTCTGACTGAGGCCTGCAAGTTGGCAAAGGGGAAGACGTTTATCAAGACGAACATCTTTACGGATTCCCGGTATGGATTTGGTGTGGTTCATGACTTTGGTGCCCTATGGAAATATAGGAAGTTCTTGAAATCAGATGGAAAGCCAATTCTGAACTCTAAGCAGGTTGCACACTTGTTAGAGGCCATCTTGTTGCCCAAGGTCATTTCAGTGTGCCGGTGCGCAACTCACTCCTCGTCTTGTGATGTTATCTCTCAGGGAGGGCCAATGCAGCTGTGAAACGTGCGGCTGGGAAAGCTCCTCTGTTCACTGCCTTCTCCTCTTCTGAGGGCAAGGAGGAGGGTACTCCCCCATGTTCTTCTTCACTCACAGACTTGAGTGCGATGCAGAGTTTTGCGTCTGCTGGTGAGAGGCGACTGTGGGCTTCTTCTGGAGCAAAGTGTAGAAATAACATTTGGTATGGACCAAATGAGTTACCATGCTTGCCAATACACTTCTTCCCACACTTTGCAAAGCTAACTCATGGCTTAGACCATTCCTCATACACCAGCATGACTGCTGCTTTAACATCTCAGTGGTTCACTAGAGGCTTCAGCTTTTATCCAAAAAGGTTTTGTCAATCATGCATGATCTGCTGCTCATTCAATGCAGGGCGTGCCCCTCAGAGGACTCTAGGTGCTCATCCTCCACCTGGTAAGCCATTTGACCACATCATGATGGACTTCATTGAACTGACTCCTTCTGAAGGAAAGAAGTTTGTCCTTGTCATCGTGGATATGTTCAGTATGGACTGAGGCTTTCGCTTCTAAAAAGGCTGACAGCCATGCTGTCACAAAAGCCCTTTTGACTGAGATTATTCCTCGTTAGGATTTCAAGTGACAATGGATCCCACTTTGTCAACGAGGCCGTGACTGAGGTGGGTAAGTTCTTGGGCTGTGACTTAAAGACACACTGCGCGTATCATTCCCAGAGCTCCGGTGCTGTAGAACGTGAGAATGGAACTCTGAAGTTGAAGCTGGCAAAATTCTGTGAAGAAACAGGTCTTTCTTGGCCCAAAGCTTTGCCTATTGTCCTTACTTATATGAGGATGAGGAAAAGGGCGAAAGTTAACCTCAGTCCATTTGAAATTCTGTTTGGAAGGCCGCCAAACTTGGGCTTTGGACCAACAAACCGTCACTTGCCCTCCACTTTTTGTTGGATGCTGACATGTTATCATATTGTGTTAGGCTCTCAAAGGTGCTTTCTGAAATCTCTCAGACAGTGAAGGAAGCATTGCCTGTGGCAGCCGACAGCCCTCCATTCATTCTGTCCAGGAGACTGGGTTCTGATTCGGGACTTCCGCAGGAAGCATTGGAGATCCAAACACTGGCTGGGTCCATTCCAGGTGCTCCTCATGACGCACACGGCAGTGAAGGTCGAACAGCGAGTTCCTTGGATCCATGTATATCACTGCAGGAAGGTGCCACCACCGCCGGGGACCAACCAATCACAGGACAAGAAGAATCACACGCTGGGATCGTCATCATCCACATGAGCCACCGAGCTGGCTGTGAGGACAGCGACCCACCACAAGTTTGGTTCCTAGCAAGAAGAGGTGGGTGAAGAACACTGCTCCAACGGAATCACAATAACATTCTGGGCAGTGATTTGCATTGCTTGTTTGTTTTGACACAGCTGATCTGTGGAACTCAGCGGTTCCAAGAAGTAGATTTGTTTGCTCATTGCTTATGCTCCCTAAATATCAGAGAACTGACTGTTAAAAAAAAGTGAAGAGGACAGGACGACGCGTTGCCATCGTTTTATTCATCATCATTCTACATCATCATTCTACACGGCGCATCGACATGACCTTCTTCAGGATGGCTGAGAAGCTGGCAATATGTTGCCTTATGGTTGCATCTTTACTTATATTAATTACATGGTTTTGTGATCAAAATGATTCTAATGTCCTTAAGCATGTTTCTACTGTTACTGTGTTAAATTCAGCTGATCCAACCATCACTCAGGCTTTTAAGACACCTCATTTGCAAAGAGGGGTAAAACGACATGTTATTGCTCATCATGGCATGACTGACAATCTCTGGTGCAATTAGCAGCTACTACTGCTCGAAAGGTTACAAATGGTAGTTGTTATGTTTGCCCCCGCTTGCCGCATGCAACTCAGGGGTCATCTTTACTCCAACCATGGCCAGTTAACATCACCACTGTGTTATCATTTTTTTCTGCCTGTACAACAGCGCCCCGTAACAGGTCCCATATCCTGGGGGCTTCTAAACCCCTGAAACATTTCCCCTGGGCAATTAATTTTTCTCATCATTCTGTGCGCTTCACTTATGGTTTCTCAAATGCTACAAATGTTAGTGTTGCGGGTTCTGTTATGACCCATTCAGTGCCATCATCACATATGCGGTCAGCACCCCTGTGTTTTGTTTTTCCCTGTGTCAGATCCAGTTTTAATTTGGGCAATGCAGTTAACTGTGACAATACTGTGCCAGCTTCTTGTGCGCTTACAGATAATAGACCTTTATGTGCAGACGACCCATTGAAACCATGGCTAAGACTTTTTAAGTTGACCAAATGGGGTTTAAGGGGTGGTGCCTTTTCTTCCCTCCAGGTGTATACTCCATCTCCTGATGGGTATCCGTGTCCTACTAATATGGTATGGGTTTGTGGTCATCGTTCCTCCCTGTATCTCCCAAGTAATTGGTGTGGTGCCTGTTATTTGGCTTATCTTATTCCCTCTGTTAGGATAGTTGCATCCGTACCATTGGGTGCCCAGAATTGCAGGAAGAGGGGAACCAGGATATCAATGGGACACGAGATAGCCTCAGCAATTCTTCCTGGGTATGGTGCTGTTAGTAATGCTGAAGCCATTAACAGACTGGCTGCAGATTTAGAGAACCTGACAGCTTTAGTGGATGAGGGATTTCAAAGCTACGCCCCAGAATTGAAGGCTCTAAGATTAACTTCCTTACAGAACCGCATGGCTTTGGACATGTTACTGGCAACACAAGGGGGCGTCTGTAAGGTCATTGACTCAGAGTGCTGTGCTTATATCCCAGACTCTTCAAACATAACCTCTATCCAGCAACACCTGCATGATTTATTTAACTCCATGGTTAAAGCTGATTCTCTCTCAGCTGAATATGACAGATGGGCGTGGCTTACAGGGAGTGGATGGCAGTCGATCTTGGTTCATATTTTTACCCCAGTCCTAGTGGTCATTGCCCTGCTGGTTGTTTTGTCGGGCTGCTTAATCCCTCTGGTTAAAGGAATGTTAACTTCTGCAGTATCAGTTAGCTTCTTTACAGGGGCCTTACCAGTTTTTTACTACTCCTGTGAGTAGTTCTTACTGGGGTTCCCCTGCCTGCACTGAACCTCTCCTGCCTTTGCTCCTGGTGTTGTAAGTTTGGAGTGGTGGATTATTGTCCATCAGAGGGGTAAGTGGAGAAAGGAGTAGGGGGGTATTCAGGGCGGGGTGAGAGTAGACGGATTTGACCTTAATTAGTATACATGTGGCAGTACCAGTGTTTTACAAATGGGCAACATGAATTAATGAAAACCAATTTAACAATTATACAGTTGTAATTAATTCTTCTCCAAGTCACCTTTAAGGCACACAGGCCCGCTACTGATGAGGCTTGAGACAATCTCACCCAATTCAATAATTTTATTTACTGCAGAATTGTTTTGGGTTGTGTCAGGAAAAAATGTGTCGGGACCTTAACTGGTTGTTGATTTTCTTTATTCGGACCCCGCTGATTTTTAATTAGTGACCCCTGGTGTAGGGCCTCCTTTTGCGGCCAATACAGCATCAATTTGTCTTGGGAATGACATAAACAAGTCCTGCACAGTGCTCAGAGGGATTTTAAGCCATTCTTCTAGCAGGATAGTGGCCAGGTCACGACGTGATGCTGGTGGAGGAAAATGTTTCCTGACTCGCTCCTCCAAAACACCCCAAAGTGTCTCAATAATATTTAGATCTGGTGACTGTGCAGGCCATGGGAGATGTTCAACTTCACTTTCATGTTCATCAAATTAATCTTTCACCATTCTTTCACCATTCTTGCTGTGTGTATTGTCATCGGCACCTCCTTCAGGATACAATGTTTGAACCATTGGATGCACATGGTCCTCCAGAATGGTTCGGTAGTCCTTGGCAGTGACGCGCCCATCTAGCACAAGTATGGGGCCAAGGGAATGCCATGATATGGCAGCCCAAACCATCACTGATCCACCCCCATGCTTCACTCTGGGCATGCAACAGTCTGGGTGGTACACTTCTTTGGGGCTTCTCCACACCGTAACTCTCTCGGATGTGGGAAAAACAGTAAAGGTGGACTCATCAGAGAACAATACATGTTTCAAATTGTCCACAGCCCAAGATTTGCGCTCCTTGCACCATTGAAACCGACGTTTGGCATTGGCACGAGTGACCAAAGGTTTGGCTATAGCAGCCTGGCCGTGTATATTGACACTGTAGAGCTCCAGACGGACAGTTTTAGTGGAAACAGGAGAGTTGAGGTGCACATTTAATTCTGCCGTTATTTGGGGAGCCGTGGTTTTATGTTTTTTGGATACAATCCAGGTTAGCACCCGAACATCCCTTTCAGACAGCTTCCTCTTGCGTCCACAGTTAATCTTGTTGGATGTGGTTCGTCCTTCTTGGTGGTATGCTGACATTACCCTGGATACCGTGGCTCTTGATACATCACAAAGACTTGCTGTCTTGGTCACAGATGCACCAGGGTGCACGTTCTTTTGAACTCTGGTATGTCACCCATAATGTTGTGTGCATTGCAATATTTTGAGCCAAACTGTGCTCTTACCCTGCTAATTGGACCTTCACACTTTGCTCTTATTGGTTCAATGTGCAATTAATGAAGATTGGCTGGTTCAATTTAGCCATGAAACCTCCCATACTAAAATGAGAGGTGTTTCAGTTTCATTGTCCAACCCCTGTATATCACCATGGGTGAATGTTTCTGTCTAGCCTTTACATGTTTTAGGTGGTAACTTTTACGGTATCAAAAACAGTTAAGAAGCTCATGACTGGTTTTATTATTTAATTTCCTTATTTTGCAAAAAGGAGAGGCCTGTGCTTAGAGACATCTTGGTGCCCCCAAGGTGGGTAAAGAACTCACATTACTTTGCTGGGAAAGTTACTCCACCACAAATGCTCAGCATAGATGAGGATGGAGCACTGATGGTCCTCACAATGCGAGACAGGTTTTCAAGCCCCCTGCTCCATACAGAGGACATGGAGGAAATCTTTGCTCCCAGCATCAGCCGGGGCCTTTCGCCGGAGATTATGGAATATCTGTGATAATACGTGGCAGAAATAAGAAAAACAAAAGGATAAACAGGAACAAATACTTAAAAATCATAAACTGTCAGATGCAACCTGTCACAGAGACATCATCAACCACTAAGTCATATAAACTGGGTTTATTAAATATTAGATCTCTGTCAGGAAAATCCCTTTTAATTAATGACTTCATTATTGACAATAATCTTGATGTAATGTTTTTAACAGAAACATGGCTGCATGAATTTAGTGAAGCAGCTATACTGATGGAGTCGACTCCTCCAAACTACAATTTCCTTTGTGAGAGCAGACAGCAAAGGAAAGGTGGAGGAGTAGCAACCTTGTTTAATGATTCACTAAAGTGTAAAAAGGTGTTTTTAGGAAAATTTGACTCTTTTGAACATTTGGCTCTCCAGGTAAAGGGCCCGGTACGAACTATGTTTCTGAATGTGTACAGGCCTCCTAAGTCCACATCAAACTTTTTTAATGATTTTAGTGACCTGCTGTCTGTGATATGTGTTGATTATGATTGTTTAATTATTGTTGGAGACTTCAACTTTCACGTTGACAACCCTGAAGACAGAAGTGCAAAAGAACTGTGTGACACACTTAGAAACTTTGGTTTAAGTCAACACGTTAAACAGCCAACACACAAACAGGGACATATTTTAGACTTGATCATCACTAAAGGTCTAAAGATTTCACAGGTCAATGTAACTGATGTTGCCTTATCTGATCACTTTTCTGTTACCTTTGAAAGCATCATTTCCAGTGACTCATTTAGCCAAAGGGACATCGTAAGAAAACGCACCTTTAAGGACAATGCCGCGGAAACTTTTATTCAAGCTTACTCTGATACTTCAACCTTGGGCTGCAACTCAGTAGATGAACTAGTAGATAACTTTCAGTCTAAAGTCTCAGACATCATTAACTGCATTGCTCCAGTTAAAGTGAAAGTTGTTTCCGGGAAGAAAAAATCTCCTTGGAGAAATGCTCCATCAGTTAGAAGTGAAAAAAGGGAATGTCGAAAAGCTGAACGCAGGTGGAGAAAGAATAGACTCCTGGTTCACTATGACATCTATAAAGAGAGACTTAACAGATATAACTTACAACTGAAAAATGCAAGAGAATCTTTCTTCTCTGAGATCATCAAGAAAAACATTAATAATGCTCGTGTCTTATTTTCCACAGTCGACAGATTAACAAATCCTCCTGTGTCCGTGACTTCCGAACTCCACTCCACCAGGGCCTGCAACGAATTTGCTAACTTCTTTACTGAAAAAATCCTAAAAATTAGAGGATCACTTTGTACTACCATATCAACACCAGAACCAATGCTTTATTCAGCTGGAACTATTTCTGACAAAATGTCCCATTTCAGCGAAATAAACCACAAAAGCTTAGAGCAGATCATTCAGCAGCTAAGTTCCTCCTCCAGCTGCCTTGATGTTCTACCCATAGCTTTCTTTAAAAAAGTTTTACCTGTCATAGCGTCTGATTTGACTCAGATAATAAACACGTCCCTTCTGTCAGGTGTTTTCCCCCAGTCCCTAAAAACAGCAATTATCAAACCACTGCTGAAAAAGAACGATTTAGACAAACTTCTACTCCAGAACTACAGGCCCATCTCAAACCTCCCCTTTATCAGTAAGATTATTGAAAAAGCTGTGTTTCAACAATTAAACACCTTCTTAACAACGACCAGCCGATTTGACGTTTTCCAGTCAGGCTTCCGTGCTCACCACAGTACAGAGACCGCCCTTATTAAGGTGTTTAATGACATCCATATAAATACAGATTGTGGAAGAACCACCGTGCTGGTACTATTGGACCTTAGTGCAGCATTTGATACTGTCAATCACTCCATTCTGTTAGAGTGCCTGGAGAACTGGGTCGGCCTCTCTGCTACAGCTCTCCACTGGTTTAAATCCTACTTAAAGGACAGGGACTTTTTTGTATCAGTAGGTAACTTTACATCGAAGATTACAAAAATCCCATTTGGGGTTCCCCAAGGGTCCATTCTGGGTCCCCTCCTCTTCAATATCTACATGCTCCCTCTAGCCCAGATAATAAAAAACAACAACATCAGCTACCATAACTATGCAGACGACACACAGCTGTACATCACCATGTCACCAGGTGACTATAAACCAGTTCAAGCACTGAGTAAATGCCTAGAAGAAATCAATGCATGGATGTGTCAAAATTTTCTTCAGTTGAACAAAAACAAAACAGAAGTAATAATATTTGGACCAATAGAGGAGAGATCAAAAGTTAGCACACAGCTTCAGCTGCTTCAGCTAAAAACCACCAATCAGGCCCGAAATCTGGGAGTAGTGATGGACTCAGACCTGAACCTCCAAAAGCACCTAAAGACAATTACAAGGTCAGCTTTCTACCACCTGAAGAACATTTCCAGGATTAAAGGACTAATGTCTCAGCAGGATCTGGAAAAACTAATCCATGCGTTTATTTTTAGTAGAATTGATTACTGCAACGGTGTTTTCACAGGTCTGCCTAAAAAGTGGATCAGACAGCTGCAGCTGATCCAGAACGCTGCTGCCCGCGTCCTCACTAAGACTAAGAAAGTAGAGCACATCACCCCAGTTCTAAAGTCCTTACACTGGCTCCCTGTATCTCAGAGAATAGACTTTAAAATACTTCTGTTAGTCTATAAATCTCTAAATGGCTTAGCACCTAAATACATCACAGACTTGTTATCAGCGTATAAACCCTCCAGACCACTCAGGTCTTCTGGCTCCAGCCTACTCTGCATACCTAGAACCAGAACTAAACAAGGAGAAGCAGCATTTAGTTCCTATGCTCCACTTATCTGGAACAAACTTCCAGAAAACTGTAAAAGTGCAGAAAGCCTGAGTTCCTTTAAATCGAGATTAAAAACACATTTGTTTAGAATTGCCTTTGAATGTTCAAGTTAAAATGTTTTACTGTTTTCAAATGTTCTTTTTTGTTTCTACACTATCCCTGCTTGCTTTTATTCTGTTTTATTTTCCTATATTTTAAATCATGTAAAGCACTTTGCATTGTCTCTGTACTGAATTGTGCTATATAAATAAATTTGCCTTGCCTTGCCTTGCCTTCCTTTTCACATTTGAAGACCATAGAGTGTTTCATGCAGGAAATAGTATAGCATGTGCATTGATCATGAATGATAAACAAAAATGGTAAACCCCTGTTGTACTTATTTTCATAGGTTAGACATTAACATAAATCATTTCAACATTCCAACAGATTGTGTATATAATTCCTTTTTCCAACTGGGATATCTCTTGATTGCATCGACAATATTAATCTTCTCTTATTCTGCAATTGTGTTAAAAAGATATTTTATCTTAAAATATACTTGTTTGGAATGTAAAAAAGGTTTTGTTTATATTTCACACATTAATGCATATGAATTTTATTAATCTGAATATATTGTGTAAAAAAATAACTGAAAAATATGATTCATGTAGTTGTACAAAAAAAAGCTATTGAGCCTCAAAAAAGTAGCATGAACGTTGGCGACAAAAAGGTAATTAGACATGACAACGGTATGTTGGCATAAAAAAAAGGTTTAATCTATTTACACAATGATACATATAAATTTTATTACTATGAATGCAAATTAACAATTAAAATATTAAATTTATGCAATTGTATAAATCAGTCAATCTTCAGAAAAATAGCATGAACTCAACAAAAAGTTATTAGACATGTGGCAATGGTCTTGAAAACTAGCGTGAATGTGCATTTTAGCCCAACCATGTTGCTGCAGCTGAGGTACGGTTAGGGTTGGTGAGCAGGGTTGAAGCTGCTTCAGCTCCGCCTATGGTTCTGCAGCCAGCACCACATGTGCTGGAGGGAAAATCAGTCAAAAGAAAAAACAAAAAAAGCAAAAAGAGAACGCCTTTACTTTGCTTTCTCATTTTGGCTGTGCTTCTGTGGTCATCTTTCCTTTTTTCCCACCAGTTGGTTGCTGCAGATGCCACTCACACTGAGCCAGTTAATGCGAGAGGTTTTCTCCTGTTAATCTGGGAGTTACTTTTTACCGTTTCCCGATGTTTGCTCAGGATGAAGGAATGAACTGCAGGGAACCTTCTATGAGCATTGCTCATTTACGTAGACAACTTTTTACAACTTGTGTGATCAAATGCGTATGATTGTTGTAGGCTATCTGAAACTGGTCTGACTGTATTGACCTGGATGGAACGAATTTTGGCTGAACTGGACTTTAAATGAATCCGTCTTGTAAAGTGACCTTTATTTGTGGGAATAAACTTGATACATCTTACCCTGCTATTTTCTTTAGCTTGTACCTAACATTTCTATATTTCAGAGTATTCAGGTATCCACATAAACAATGTAAACATCCCTGCACATCTCTGAAAGCCGTTTTTTTTAAAAGGGTATAGAGAAATGGAAGACTAAGAAAGGACAAAACAAAGCAACCATATTGCTGAAAAAATAAGTTTACTAATGAACAAAATGTACACATCAATATGAAATGAGTTAAATGTATTGAAAACAGGGAAAGAACAACATACACAGTATCTTAATGATGCTGGGATTCTCTCAGCTGGCTTTATATGGAATGAACCCCACGGATCCTCCTGGCCAGTTGAATGTCTCGTGGGAACACTGTGACTCTCTTGGCATGGATGGCACACAGGTTGGCATCTGAAAAAAGCATGACGAGAAATGCCTCTGCAGCCTGGGGGCACAGGCAGGGTTAGGTTTCAAATTATGTTATGTGCAGGTTAGAAATCTGTTTCATAACTAGGGTCAAATTGGGATGCATGTTGATGTCTGTTGTGAATTGGCACTAAAGAATTGAATTAAAAGTAGTGAAGATGCTGGGATGCTTCTACCAATGAAGAGTCAAAAAGGGCTTCAGAAGACAAACAGGCATATGCACTTTACAACCTGGTTATTGGACTTGTTGCCCATTGTAACAGATTTATTAGTTTTTAACTTGCATTGTAAAGGATAAACTATATGTATAGAAACCATGATAAAGTTTGGAAATGGTTTCATTTTTTTTTTTTTACATGCACAAAAACCAGGCAGTTTAGCAGAAATGTGGAAACTTCTGAGAAAGTCTGTATTATAAAGAATTTAAACCCTCAAGTTTGTTTAGTAAAACTCACTTTAAACTTAGAAAACAAACAAACAGCAACTACAACGTGTTGGGATAACAGATTATTCCCTGTGTAGAAGCGCCACTTACCTCTTGCAGGGCCATGAGAGCATAGACCTGCCACCGGTGACATTGTATGGTAAAACCTTGACACACCTCCCGAACCTGAGCCAGGGAGAAAGATCAGAACCAAATGTTACTTCAAACAGAAATGAATGAAAACACAGTGTCGGCTATGTTTCTCAGTGATCTTGAAAGACACTGAACTTCTGCAAAAAGACAGCACATAAACACTTTGAGGTCAACATTTATGGTTATATGCATATTGTGTGGATTCCTCTGTAACGCCTACTAAGGCTATACACTGCAAAAACAGACTAAACTATAACAAAGTTAAACTTTTCTTGAAATTAGTGTATTTGTACCTTATTTGGAGTAGGTAAATAAGATAATCTGCCAATGGAATAAGATTTTTGCACTTACAATAGAAAGAACTCATCTTCATTAACTTATTTCAAGTGCATTATATCCAATTATCTTATTTTAGGGATAAAATGACTCTTTCCATCGGCAGATAATCTTATTTGCCTGTTCAAATCAAGGACAAATACACTCATTTAAATAAAATTGTACATATTTTTAGTTCTGTTTTTGCAGTGTAACATGTTTAGTTTGATCCCCCACCCCAACTTAATGAATTTGTCATTGTCTTACTGACCAGTCGGGCGAATGGCGCCTTTCTGAGGAGAAGATCGGTGCTCTTCTGGTACTTCCGGATCTCCATTAGGGCCCTGGTTCCTGGTCGGAACTTCTTCTTTTTGGGAGAGGCTCCTTTAGTAGGAAGTTTAATTTTCATTACTACATCTTCATATTCACCACCTTACTTTCAGTTTTAAATAAGAAATATATAAATGTGGACAGGTGAGAGAAAAAAAAACAACAACAAAACAAACTAGAGAACAAAACAAATTTCCTATATAAAATAAATAGTCAAAGCTCTTTTTACGCTGGACTCTAAGCCAGGTTTGCTTCTTGCCTCAGACATATGTGCGATACCTAAATTAAAAGTGCCCGTTACAAAAAATATAGAAAAGAAATTACTTTTGGCAATTTTTTTGTACACTGCTCAAAACAAACACTAAAATAACTCAGAGCTGAATGAATGAAATATTCTTAATAAATACTTTGTTCTTTACATAGTTGAATGTGCTGACAACAAAAATTACCAATGGAAATTACAGGCTACAGGCGGATCCAACTTTGATGTAAAGTCAAAACAAGTCAAAATGAGGCTCAGTGGCGTGTGTGGCCTCCACGTGCCTGTATGACCTCCCTACAACGTCTGGGCATGCTCCTGATGAGGTGGAGGACGGTCTCCTGGGGGATCTCCTCTCGGACCTGGAATAACGGATCCGCCAACTACGGACAGTCTGTGGTACAACGTGCCATTGGTGGATGGAGAGAGACACGATGTCCCAGATATGCTCAGTTGGACTCAGGTCTGGGGAACAGGCAGCCACTCCAAAGCATCAATGCCTTCATTTTGCAGGAACTGCGGACACACTCCAGCCACATGAGGTCTAGGATTGTCTTGCATTAGGAAGAACCCAGGGCCATCTACACCAGCATATGGTCTCACAATAGTTCTGAGGTTCTCATCTCTGCACCTAATGGCAGTCAGACTACCTCTGGTGAGCTCATGGAGGGCTTCTGTTCCTCCTTGGTTGTCTGTTTCTGTGTTGCCCTGCGATAGACTGGTGACCTGTCCAGGTTGTACCCCGCCTCTCGCCCATTGACAGCTGGAGATAGACACCAGCACCCCTCATGACCCCGCAAAGGAAGAAAGTGGTAGAAAATGTATGGATGGAGATTAACTTGGAGTTAAATTGTGTGATTTAAGTGTTGTGTCTCTAATGTTTCTAGAAATATTGCAAGCACTTTTTGGTAGTAAATGTTTTGGTGTCTGGAAAACCAGCCCTTTTAAAAACCTCTTGACTATAATGTTACAATTAGAGGGCACTGCCCTCACCTAGCAACTATAGCCCAGTTCCAGCCCCTCACCTAGTGGCCCAAGCAAAGTCAAACTACATACAAAAATTTAACAACTTTAATATCTCATTCAATACTGAAGTTATGCTTATTATTGGAATGAATAACAAACATAGCTTAATATTGGCATTGATACATGCCAAAAATGTGTTAACTACAGCTGAACAGACACATCCGTTAGCATGATGGTAATTTACATTGGAGATCCCAGAGGGATGTTAATTGCTTCTCAGATTCTTCTCATCTACAATAAGCAAAATACCTCCTAGACGTATTGTACACAAACCAACACTTTATTAAAAACATAATATTCTCAGAGAGAGGTTTCTAGGCAGTTGAGAAGATATAACAGGACAATTTAACACTGCAGAAATGGCGCTCTGGAACTCTCTCTAGTAGCAGTGTAGCACCAGGCTACTTCGTCATCATTCAGAAAATGTTGCTGCATCTTTGCTGGTTGTGCAGGAGGTTCCACTTCTTCACCTTCTGGGTCTGACTCAGGGTCAAAGATGTACTGTTGTACCATTGTGCATCTGTTTGCAGACAGTTTCATGGCTCATACTAAAAGGAGCTCAAAGTAGGCAAAACTGGGAAGGTGACATCTAATTTTTTTTTCCCCGCAAGGTCATTCACATTACTTTTCAAATGCTGTGTTTGTGTAGCAAATGTGAAGCACCTAGATCAACTTGAACGCATGGCAAGCGTTGTGCACCAAGACAATGGGTTTCTGATGAGGTAAATTTTTTTAATTATAAAAATCAGCAAATAGACTACAGGCTGTAAACTGAATAGGTCGGCAGGGTTATGGCTAGGACTCTAGAAAAAAAGTCCCAGTACGCTGTGGGGTAAACTTTAGAAGTGCCAGTACCACTCTGTACCAGCCCACTTAAAGCACTGTAGTAAAAGAAAATTTCATACTCTTCCAGGCTGCATAGGGACCCTGATTGGAGATCTTTTTGTCATCATTTTACACCTCCCTGACCATCCTGTTCCCCATTCCCCCATCATAATCTGTTTTTAAAGCAAATTATGATGGATTACTAGAGTTACTAAGCACTCTGATCAACCAATGAAAGCATTTAAAGAAATAATTCAGCACCATTACTTTTAAGGAAATGTTACCCATAAATGTATCAGCCAATTTTTACTAAATTAATAAATGTATTTACATTTAAACTAATTTAACCGTCTGTAGACTCTTCTTCGGCAGTGAGGTGTGTGTTATGTTCCAAGTTTATTGGCCCTTTTTATCAAAAGTAGGCTGACAGGAAGGTGGTGAGAGTGGGGGAAGACATGTGGCAAAGGACCGCAGGCTGGACTCGAGCCTGGGTCAGCGGCGTTGAGGACTAAAGCCTCTGCACACGGGCAACATGCACTACTCCTGCGCCACCGGTGCACTCCCGTCTCAGAGTTTAAAGGGTGAAAGTAGACAAATATTCTTGCACCCGTCATCAGCTTTAACGTCTGCATCAGTGACTTACTTGAAGACCTCAGGGAGGCACCACTTCTTCTTGGGGATTCAGCTGGGGCATGTGTTCCAGGGACAGGCTTCGGGGGGCGACGGACAGGTGCTTTGGGCTTTCTACGGCTGCTTGATGAATCACGAGTCATGCTGTCCGATATACAGGGGACGGCCAGAAGAGAAGTACAGAGGCCACGGTCTCACTGGGAGAAACAGAGGAAGGCAACACACATTTTGTCATTCCTTTACAGGCTGTAAATACATTTCACCAACACTGAAGTGTTTAAACCCTGCAGGAACATCAGCACGTTGAACTTGACATATTGCTGCTCTTTTTAGTTCATGGTGAAAAGTCCATCTCCCCCTTCTCTAGGTGGGGCTTTCGGGGAGCGGGGGTGCCTATTGGAGTCAGTAGGGGAGCTGGCTCCCTGGGTTGGCTTCCCAGTCATTTGCTCCCCATCCCCGGACTCCTCCCTCTGCCTGCTCCATCACGCCGCCACACATGCAGGTCATGAGGGAGGGGGCGTTACTGGAGGTTGCCACTTTCTGGTGACGCCCCTCTCCCCAATTTTATTTTGCATCTTAGACACTTTCACTTCAAACATTTTTCACATCACACACTCATATAGGCCATGGTAGGGGTGGGGGTGGGGGGAAGACGTCTGGGAGGGGGCTTATGTTGTGTGGGCCTCACCTCGGACGGCTCCCTTCACCTCCTCTCCCACTTAGACATTGAGGGTTCTGGGCAGTCACACGGAAGGGGTGCGCTGGCAACAGCTACCTTCCGAAAGGGGGGTGGGCTGTGCCGTGCATCCCCTTCGGCGCTCCCAGTTTTTAAACGCACTTGAGAACAACATGCAACAACACAACATTTGAGCAGGCGTAGGGAGGGTCGGGGTCTTCTGCACACCCCCGTTCTCCGATGGAGGCAAGGAGTCTGGGGCCTGGAGGAGGTGCGGGCCACTGTGTCCGGGGTCTTGGCGGGGGGCTGCGGTGTGCAGTCAGCGGCCTGCCAGGTCTGGGGCTGATGCCTCCGCTCCCCCCAGGGGGCGGGGGGCAGGGATGGCAAGGGTAAGGTGGGGGGAGGGAGTGGGTTTATTAGGTATTTAGGGGGAGGGGGGGGCTCTGGCCGGGTGGCTCGTGCGGGTCGTGTTGGCCCGCCCTCTTGGGGGGGCCCGGTCCGGGGGGCGTCTGGTCGGGGGCCGGGGCCGGGGGTCGGGCACAAGCAGTCGTATAGTCGATTTGGGGTGACCCCCCCCCCTTTGGTCAGTGTTGGATGTGAGTGTTATGTGGGAATGTGTGTACAGCGTCTTTTTTTTTTTTTTTTTTTTTTTTCTGTGTGTGGCGAGTAGGGCACAAGGGAGGGATGGGGTGAATGAGTTTTTTTTTTTTTTTTTCTTTCAGGTATGGGTGTGGTCCGCTCCCTCTCCCAAGAACATCTCAAGTCTCCGATAGGTGCAGAGCCCATCCCCCCACGTCCTGCCCTCCTCCACTTCGTTGGCGGGCGCCTTGGCCCCCTGGCGCGTTAGTTGGCTTCGGGTTTGGGGCGGGTTCCCGGGCGTGCGCCGGCCCGCTCCTGGCGGCCTCTTCGCGGGGCCTGGCCCCCCGGGGGGCGGCCGGGGCCCTCGTCGCGGGGGCGGGGCGCCCCTGGGGCCTCTGGCCCTCAGGGCCCATGGCCGGGACCACTTCAGCGGGGCTGGCTGCCGGCGGAGCCCACGGGCTCGTCTCCGCGGCTCTTGAGGGCGTCGGCATTGCGGTGGCTGGGGGATTTCCTCGGGGTCGTCTCTGCTCCTTCCTTGGGGGGGGGGGGGGGGGTTGCAGATATCCTGTGTCGGCCCCTCCTGGGCGACCTGCTTTAGGGACCCCTTTGGGAGTCCGGGGCTACGGGTCCCCTGACGCCTGCCTCTGTGCTCGGGGAAGGTGGGTCTTTGGTTCTCCACAATCACTATCAAGCTATTTCTGGATAATCTTCACCTAAACTAGTGCACTTTCACATCTCCCACTGGTGCTGGGTCCCAGGTATTAAGTGTTCACTTATATACAGTAATCTTATAATTTATTTATTTATTTATTTATGTTGTGTCACTTTCTTTTTTCAAATATCACATTACACATGTCAGCTTACATAATAATATATATGATTTAGCAATGGCATCTAGGTGTTATTCGAGTGTATCTGTTGCTTTATGTCTGTTGGTTGTGCTGTTCTTTTTGTGTCTCTTTCCAGGTGATGGAGCAGACAGAGGACGTTTTATCATTCTCTTCCTTTTATCTCCTCTTTCTTTCACCTCTACTCTTTTTTTTTTCTTTTCTTTCACTTTTTGTTCTTCCTTTACTCTCCCATTGTCATGTCCATATAATTTGAAATTCTCCTTGCAGGAATCATAATAAAGCTATTTACAAGCATAAATCAAGTGGAGCACTATGGCGAAAGCTGTTTGCTCCACTTGTAAAAGCAAAATCTGTCGAGCTCCATCTGGCATTGAGATATCAATTCCTATTGCCATAGTGCTAGACAGGACACTGGGGAAAAAAAAAAGAAAAAAGAAAAGTCCATCAATGTACTTTCTTTGGGAAATATTATTTTGCTGTTCAATAAGGCTCCAGTGGACATGTTTGCTGTGTCCCCTAACATTTGGCATGTGGGAAATTTACAAAGAGAGTTTCTCATTGATTTCTTTTCACAGTAGTTTTCTTCTTGCCCATATTCCGTAAAAAGCCAGATTTGTGGAGTGTGTGACAAATAATTGTCCAGTCACCAGATTCCCCAGCAGAGCTGTGGATTGCAGCAGCTCCTACAAAGTTTCTATGACCCCTCTCTCTGGTTAAAGCCTGTCAGTAAAGAGTGGAGCTCTGCAACATGTGGCTTTTGTGGCTCTTACAACACCAAATAAGGGATGTTTTTTAATCAAAAGGCAATAAGAAAGGGTGGTGAGCATTTCTGTATGTCTTCAGGCAACATTTGCATCAGATATCTCCGAAAGAAGAGCCCTGATAGGGCAAGGATTTAATTTTTTTTTTTTACGTTTTTCAGTTGCTAACTCTGAGCTTGACATTTTAGGTGGACTACCTATCCCTCTTAATTTTCCATATTTATGGAAACGGCTCGCTTATGTTGGCTCATTTTACAAAATAAAGCTACTTAATTTTTTTGTTCCAAAATTTTAAAAATATATCAGTTTTATTTTTTTACTCTTTAAAATAAAAGCTTTTATTTAGTACACATTTCTAAAATATTTTTGTGGCTGTAGACATATTGTGGGGACGCAAAATGGTCCTTCCAACAGAAAAGGTTGCTGACGCCTGGTTTGTAGATGTCCACCAGGCAATAGCTTCTGACGGCCCAGGACAGTGATGGTGGGCCATTGATTTACACTTGACCTAGGAGGATGGGCCTCCATGTGCCTAAAAACAGCAACACACCAACTACTGGAGTTGAATAGGTCCATAATGTCACTCAGTTGTGCTCTAATGATTTTTCCGCATTCTTTAACAATGCACTGCAAGCAGTTAATTTTTTTTCAATTCAATTTTATTTATATAGCGCCAAATCATGAAACATGTCATCTCAAGGCACTTTACAAAATCAAGTTCAATCATATTATACAGATTGGGTCAGATTATACAGATTGGTTTCCTTATGTAGGACATTTTTGACCAGTTGATTGCATCAAAGTCCCGACAAGCAGCATTCACTCCTGGGGAACCGTAGAGCCACAGGGAGAGTCGTCTGCATTGTCCATGGCTTTGCTGCAATCCCTCATACTGAGCAAGCATGAAGCGACAGTGGAAAGAAAAACTCCCCATTAACGGGAAGGAAAACCTCCAGCAGAACCGGGCTCAGTATGAACGGTCGTCTGCCTCGACCGACTGGGGTTACAGAAGACAGAGCAGAGACACAACAAGAGAGACAAAAAAAGCACAGAAGCACACATTGATCCAGTAATCTGTTCTACATTAGATGGTAATAGCAGGTGATGTCTTCCTTGGATGATGTCACAGTTAACAGAACGCCAGACCAGGTGTACCTACTATGAAGAAAAAGAGAGAGAGCAAAAAGTTAAAAGCTGAAATGACGACAGTCATTTCAATGTAATACAATGCAAAACTGGAGAACAGTAGAAATCAATAGAGTGAGAAAAATAGACCCTGATGTCCTCCAGTAGCCTATGCCTATCACAGCACAACTATAGAGATAGCTCAGGGTAACATGAGCCACTCTAACTATAAGCTTTGTCAAAAAGGAAAGTTTTAAGATTAGTCTTAAAAGTAGACAGGGTGTCTGCCTCACGGACCAAAACTGGGAGTTGGTTCCACAGAAGAGGAGCCTGATAGCTAAAGGATCTGCCTCCCATTCTACTTTTAGAGACTCTAGGAACCATCAGCAGACCTGCAGTCTGAGAGCGAAGTGCTCTGTTAGGAACATACGGGGTAATCAGAGCTCTGATATATGATGGAGCTTGATTATTAAGGGCTTTATACGTTAGAAGATGAATTTTAAATTCTATTTTTGATTTAACAGGAAGCCAATGAAGGGAAGCTAAAATTGGAGAAATATGATCCCTCTGGTTGATTTTCATCAGAACTCTTGCCGCAGCATTTTGGATCAGCTGAAGACTTCAAACTGCATTTTGTGGACTTCCTGATAGTAAAGAATTACAATAGTCCAGCCTTGAAGTAACAAATGCATGGACTAGTTTTTCAGCATCACTCCTGGACAGAATGTTTCTAATTTTGGCGATATTCCTGAGGTGAAAAAAGGAAACTCTGGAAACCTGTTTAATATGGGATTTAAATGACATGTCTTGGACGAAAACAACACCAAGACTTTTTAACTTTATTACCAGAGGCCAAGTTAATGCCATCCAGATTAAGTGATTGATTAAGAACTTTATTTTTTGAAGACTCTGGCCCAAAGATTTCAGAGTCAGCAAACCCGTAAAGAAAGGAAAAGGTGAGAACAGATTAAATAAAAACAACTAAAACATTTTCAGAAAAACACAAACATTAAAACTCTTTAATTTTTGAAGAAAGTGCATCCTCTGTTGGGCTTTTCTGCACAGTGCAGCAGCCAGGGACTCAAATGTCAGTTTATTGGACATCACTGTGCCCAGGTAGGTGTACCCTGGCATAACCTTCACTGCCTGCCTGTTTACGGTGACAGGAGAGAGAGGGGGAGGAGCCTTTCTGAAGTCTGCACATTTCTTTTATTTTGGACACATTAATGTGCAAAAAGGAAGACTGGCACCACTCGAGAGAATCTTGCAGGACCAGACCGTGGCCAGTAGGGGTATCGCCATTAAACAAGGACACAATGAGTAACATGTAATTTAGATGCACATTTAAGGGACTTGTAACATCAGGGGCTTTAGCTCAGAGCTGTTGTTCCTTCTCTTCCCTCTAAATGAGCCGTTAACAGTCTTTTTTAATGCAGTTTTTCCACTATTTATTCCTCGTGCACAGCCAATCACCTCACTGCCTCACACCGGTATCATTAAGTATAAATTATGCTGGTACCAAACGTTACCAAAAGAAATTGTGTTTTTTTTCCCCTCTTTCTACAGTCAATTAGGAACCAGTGAGGTGCAGAGCCTGACAATCTGGGGTTCCAATGCATAAAAAGTGCTATATCTCCTGTAAGATTCCGCCTTTAAGACTACCGTATTTTCCGGACTATAAGTCGCAGTTTTTTTGATAGTTTGGCCGGGGGTGCGACTTATACTCTGGAGCGACTTATGTGTGAAATTATTACACATTTTTACCGGTATATCATTACACCTGTTATTTTCACACCAAACAGAAGACAAGCTTTTCACGGACGACCGGCGGAGCAGAGCACCTGTTATTTCACTATATGCACGCGCGAAAGCAACAACAAAAAAACGCCTGTTACCGTCAAATAAACATGCAAGCATATCGAGTTAGGGTTGTTTTTTTGTTTTTTTTTAATGTTGGCGAGGCGGCTGCCTTGCCAAGATAGCGCTGTGGGAAACACTGGTACAATTATTCAGCCTGTTGTTGCCTCCGTTCTATTTTTATTTAAAATTGCCTTTCAAGATTGCCTTTAAAGTAAAAAATCTTGGTGTTATTTTTGACCAAGACATGTCATTTAAATCCCATATTAAACAGGTTTCCAGAGTTTCCTTTTTTCACCTCCGGAATATCGCCAAAATTAGAAACATTCTGTCCAGGAGTGATGCTGAAAAACTGGTCCATGCATTTGTTACTTCAAGGCTGGACTATTGTAATTCTTTACTATCAGGAAGTCCACAAAATGCAGTTCAAAGTCTTCAGCTGATCCAAAATGCTGCGGCAAGAGTTCTGATGAAAATCAACCAGAGGGATCATATTTCTCCAATTTTAGCTTCCCTTCATTGGCTTCCTGTTAAATCAAGAATAGAATTTAAAATTCTTCTTCTAACGTATAAAGCCCTTAATAATCAAACTCCATCATATATCAGAGCTCTGATTACCCCGTATGTTCCTAACAGAGCACTTCGCTCTCAGACCGCAGGTCTGCTGGTGGTTCCTAGAGTCTCTAAAAGTAGAATGGGAGGCAGATCCTTTAGCTATCAGGCTCCTCTCCTGTGGAACCAACTCCCAGTTTTGGTCCGTGAGGCAGACACCCTGTCTACTCTTAAGACTAGGCTTAAAACTTTTCTTTTTGACAAAAATTATAACTAGTGACTCATGTTACTCTCAGCTACCTTTATAGTTTTACTGCTATAGGCTTAGGTTACTGGAGTATATCAGGATCTAATTTTCTCACTATATTGAGTTCTACTGTTCTTCAATTATGCATTATGTGTTGTCATTTCTGCTTTAACTTTCTGTTCTCTCTCTTTTCTCTTCATAGTAGGTACACCTGGTCTGGCGTTCTGTTAACTGTGACATCATCCAGAGAAGACGGCTCACCCGCTACTACCATCTAATGTAGAACAGATTACTAGATCAATGTGTGCTTCTGTGCTTTTTTGTCTCTCTTGTTGTGTCTCTGTTCTGTCTTCTGTAACCCCAGTCGGTCGAGGCAGATGACCGTTCATACTGAGCCCGGTTCTGCCGGAGGTTTTTCCTTCCCGTTAATGGGTGGTTTTTCTTCCCACTGTCGCTTCATGCTTGCTCAGTATGAGGGATTGCAGCAAAGCCATGTACAATGCAGATGACTCTTCCTGTGGCTCTACGGTTCCCCAGGAGTGAATGCTGCTTGTCGGGACTTTGATGCAATCAACTGGTTTCCTTATATAGGACATTTTTGACCAATCTGTATAATCTGACCCAATCTGTATAATATGATTGAACTTGACTTTGTAAAGTGCCTTGAGATGACATGTTTCATGATTTGGCGCTATATAAATAAAATTAGAAATTAGAATTAGAAGATGACATGTCTGTTCTTGATGTTGTATATTATCAAATAAATTTCCCCCAAAAATGTGACTTATATATGTTTTTTCCTTCTTTATTATGCACTTTATGGCTGGTGCGACTTGTACTCCGGAGCGACTTATAGTCCGGAAAATACGGTAATAGTGGGCTAAAAGCAAAGCAGAAAGGAATCATTCCATCCGCTTCAACCACAAGTAAAACGTGCTCAGAGAACAACTTCAAACTCAGCCTTTGGCTTGCGTAATTACGCACTACAGCACCCTGCGCCATAGAGGAGATAGGTCTGGTCAGGGCGGAAACTGAGATGAGAACCTGTCGCAGTGAAAGGTGATGATAATGGTTATAAACTGTCACAGGCTAGAAGTGCATGGAGCTGAAAAGAGTGAAAACATCAGCAGCTGGATCATGCATAAAGACACAGCGTGAACCCCTGTGTGCTTCAAGTGTTGCAGCTGAAGGGAAAATGTCGGACCATACAGGCTTGAGGAAATTAGGCCTCAACCACCAATGAGGATATAGACCTACATTGATAATCAAACCCATAGACTAATGATAATCTGTAGGGTTTTGATTGCCTGGATGCAAATCTGATAATTCATATTTCTTGTCAAAGTCAGGGGGAAAAAAAGATTGTGTTATGTTGTTGAGCTGTTTTTGGAGAACTTCTGCTTGCAAAACAACCACATCTCCCCCTTTTGAAAAACGAATAATATTCTCAACTTTATACAATCTAAAAACCAGTAATTCAAAATAGAATAAAAAGTTAAAGCTAGCAAAATGTACAATAAAATGCAGACCCACAAGCACATGTTAAAAACTTCAAAAGCTAACATCTCAAATTGGATTAAAGGCCAAAAAAAGTCTTTTAACATTATACCCAGAAAGTGAAATGGCCTGCCTCATATGTAAAGCTACTTGAATCCAGAGTTTTGTGCAATGACAGAGAAAGTGCGGTTACCTCTTTGAACTCTTTGTTTTTCGGATGACTAATAAAAACTGATCTGCCGAGCTAAGCAAACGAGAGGGAGCCTGCATATAAAAAGGTCTGACATATACTGGAAAGCAAGACCAGGAAGATATTCAAAAAGAAATAAAATTATTTTAAAATCAATCTGAATATGAACCAGTACCCAATTAATTGCTAATAAAACTGGAGAAATGTGCTCTCATTTTAAAGGGAGCAGTTAAAAGAAGAGTAGCAACATTTTGGACCAGCTGCAGTCAAGCCACTGGAGTTTCATTAAACCCAGAGAAAAGTGTAGTGCAGTAATCTAAGCAAGTTGTAATTAGAGCATATATAAAAATCTTTAGTCAGCTGTCTGAGTTTGAAAAAGCTGGACGGCACCACAGATTTTAACTGTGCATCAAAGTTATTATTCTCAATCTTACACTCAGGTCTGTAGCAGCATGTGTCGGATACTGACTTTAAGGTCCCAGGTCAACACTGATAATGTTAGAGACATCAATGCGCCCCAAACAACATAAACTTTGTTGACATCTATGCTGTCTGCAATGCCTTAGAGAAGTTCATTTTTAGAGCAACTATTTTCCTTTTAGTCTCATAAAAGTCTGAATGTCTTCTGCCTAAAAAAATAGAAGGCTAAAAACTGGTTTCTTCTAACTGACCCCAAAGGAACGGAGTAAAGAGAGAAGAGTAAAACGTCAAGAATGGAGCCTTGAGGCACTCTGCATGAGTGGTACTCTTTAATTAAATTAAATAAAAAAGCAGTTCCCAAAAAAAAAAAAAAAAAGGAGTGTAATAATACCGGCAAGAACTTAAAACTAATTTATTACTTTATTCAGTGATTATATACACATTTGGGGTCTGTTTCATTTGATCCATTAATGCAAGTCTATCTAGGAACAAAATGTTTTACAAGAATAAAGCAGACAGCTGGAATGGACTCAGGAATGTGGATATTTTGGTGGCAGCAGACAGAATTTCTGGAGATGAGTGACAATCAGCAAATTGTATTTTCGTCAGAAATCTGGAAACGACCACTGAGCCGTTTACTTGGGGAAATATTGAGCGTCAGTGCTGTGGATGGACTTTAAACAGACGTGATTCTCCTCATATTAGACAGTCTTGGTATGTTGAAATAATCATCACGGGAGAACCGTTTTGTTTTTTTGTTTAACCCACTAGCTGAACAATACACTGTCGACATTCCTCTTTCACTTTTTAACAAAGGTCAAACATCTCTACTTCCATGTCAAGTCGGTTAAAATGAGACGGAGTTTACTGAACCTGCTCTTCCAGCGTCCAGTTGCCGTGACACAGTGACACCGAGCTATTAGCATAATCACTATTGTTCCAGGTCTATTGCGGACCTCTTAACTTTTATGGGAAGTTAAGAGGTCCGCAATAGACCTCAAGTGTGACAGTGGCAAAAACACAGACAGGGGTACACACTAAATCCTAAATGAAAAAAACCAAGCAATCTATTTACCGTAATTCGGGTTCCAAGTGGAGGGAAGTTTGAGACAACGACCCACTTTCAAACTCACCGTTGGGGAAATGTGAGCTGCTGTTTTAAAAGGTTGGGTTCCACACTGGGATTCCAGTCCCTAAGAAAAAAACAGCATACAACTTCAGGTCCAAAATCCTATAAACCGTAAAACGTTGTTTTTTTTTTTTTTCTTTTTTTTTTCTTTTACCTTATTACGCAGGTTTTAGATTCGGTACCGGAGATGGACACAGCTCTTGTATTATCTGCTGTTGTGTTCCACAGGAAGCAGTACCAACAGCGCTGAATTCAAACGATGCCTCGGTTTCTGCTCGACCAATGACATTAGAATACAGAAACAAAAGGGGTGGGGACTGCGCATCTGGTCTTAGACATAATATAAGAGTAGACCCCGCATTGACTGTCGCGGCGCAGGAATTACGGCCGCCATCTTGGGGCGGTCGACCTGCTACCCTAACCTGCTTATTCAAGCTGAACACACTAACGATACCTCAACACTGTGCGGCTTATTTTTGTTTAAATCAACGGACTATTGACGCAAGGGGCTCGAGGGACAACTTTTTACAAGTAAGATTAAAATATATTGTTTATATTATAATGTGATTTTTCTAATATTAGGTAGAGAGATACAGGTCTACACATCCAAGTTTTTGTGACTTAGTCTCTCCAAAATTGCATCCACTCCGTGAAGGCTTTAGAGTTTTAGACATTGGTGAATAATTTATATATATATATATATATATATATATATATATATATATATATATATATATATATATATATATATATATATATTATTCGCTGATGTCAAAGTTCTGATGCCTTCACAGAGCAGCTACAATACACATATCTTTCTGTAGATAGATAGATAAATATTTATATTTTTTTGTTATGGCCTGGCTCTTGAACCATAACAAATCAAAGGGAAGCCCCGCATGGGATAACTTAAAATGGGATTTATTTAACAAAAATCATAACTGGTTGGAGAAGAGAGAGAGAGAGAGAGAGAGAGAGAGAGAGAGAGAGAATGAGCTGAGGTCCTCTGAGCTGGTCTGATCTGAGCTGCTCCCAGCTCAGATCATATATATATATATATATATATATATATATATATATATATATATATATATATATATATATATATAAATATATAAATATAAATATAAATAAGGCAGATACAAGTAGTGAAATCAGCCAGAATACAATACATTTCCATGCAGCACAGGAATGAAGCATCTTTTCTGATTCACGTTCACAATAACAGAACTCAACCTTTTTTCTGCCACATACAATATGGCGGTGACGTTGACGTGCGAACCTGCGCCCTATGACGCGTCTACGTATATGATGTCTATGGCTTCACCCGGGAAGCGGTCTGAGCTCCGACGACGACAGTCAGACCGACCCAAGCTAGGAGGAGCGGGGGTAGCTGCGCTGACGTTTAACTGCAAGGTACGTCCCCCTAACGCTGTAATGTGTTTTAGAGCAAACAAGAGCCTGGTCTCTAAATGAGGAAAGGTTTAAAACGGGTTTAAACGGCTCCTTGTCCCGGGTGGTCGTACTGTTAGCTAGTTTTTAAATCCCGTTCGTGTCTTACCTGACCTTAGCCTAGTTAGTTTTAGGTTTCGATATCGGTAAAACGAAACACCAGACATTCAAGACTGGGTTCTCTCTGTCGCTACGACTAACTAGCGACACGTTTGCTCCTAGAAACGCACGAAAAGCAGCGAGTAAAAGTTGGCGGTAAATTGAGGGGTGAAGCATCTGTCCTCTGGTAGACAGCCCCTAACTTGTTGCAGGACCGAAGCGCAGACAGGAGCTGGGAAGCCACATGTTGAAGGATTGATTACAATAAACGAAGAAGAACCAGGCGCAGGACAGGGCAGGATGATGGAGGACCTGACAGCAGGTGTGACAGAAGTGTGTGAGCTTGTAGGGGACAGCAGGTGGAGCAAATGAACACAGGTGAGCTGAGTAAAGGCAGTTACCGTCGCGGTGCTCCTTTACTTTCAGCTCACAGTTACCTGCGTTCTCAGACTCACAGCATATGTTTACCTGGATTGGTAAACATTTCTGCATTTTGTTTCAGAGGATGGCTGCACTAAAAGCTCCCACCCAGTCAGGAGCACTGAGCTGGCCGTGAAGCTGATGGGGGAGCATTAAAGAGAAACACTTAGAAATGACCAACAGTTATCCCTGACAGAATTAGTATCATTTGTGTCGGGAGCGTGGGATCCAACAGGATAAATGCGTCCTTTTCTGTTGTAACAACATTTATTTCACGTGGTGCCCTGATTACTTCAATAGACTGAGAACGTTTGCCTGATACAAACATGAGGATGATCACATCTGTTTAAACTAGATTTTTATAAGCATTAACGCTCAATGCAGCATGTTGTCAACAAGTAAACCACTCTATGGTCATTTTCAGATGTCCTACAAAAATATAATTTACTTTGATTGTCACAAATCACCAAAAGTCTGTTGGAAACAAAAACCCACTTTCCAGAGTCCATCCCTGGAAAAAGATGGCTGCTTTATACGGCGTCATGACGTAAGCACTTTGCGTGGCCGCCATGTTGATGGCCTCCTTTACCGCTACTCAGACTACTGCCTATGACTACCGCGTACTGTACTCCCTCTCTGCCGTGTTTTAATTTGATTAATTTCACCTTAACTTGATTTCAACCATGGTAAACCGTTGCTGTGTTGTGGGCTGTAACAGCGCAACACATGATCGCCGTGGGAAAAACATAGAAAATGGGTTAACTTTCCACCGCTTTCCTGCCTGGAGGCGCAACCACGGAGACCAAGTGTCAGAGATAACAAAGAGTCGTCGGCTCGCTTGGATCGCGGCTGTAAGTCGATCGATCATAACTTTCCACAGTATCCCGATGTCAATGAGAGTGTTTTTTCATTCTGGTAAGTTAAAGATGCACGATTTTATTTTATAGCCTACATTGTTTTTATCCTTCAACCGCGACACCACATACATGCATGAATGCGCGCCCAGAGACGGTTGATATAGCACTTCATCCTCTTCGGTAGAAGACGTGATTTTGCTTACAGATTGGCGTGAAATCATGCTCTCACAACAACCACGCTGTTATCTTAAAAAGGACATCACGCAAAGGTTGCCTTCAAGTAAGCTAAACGATGCTTTGAAAAGCGTCGTGTTTCTGGAAAGGCAAGGGGGTAGCAACAGTACAGAGACTGACGGGTCCGATGAAAGGGCTAACGTTAATGTTATGACAGTTAAAATAAGGGATCTTTAACGGGAAAATACATAATGAATATGTAGGGTAAGTGTGGGGACAGCCAGTGGAGGCTAGACCATCCCAATTTACAAGCCGATATCTTCCGGTCTTCTCTTCTTTGTGGTCCACGAAGGACCCGGCCCACGTAGACCGGGTCCTTCCAAGGCTGCAGCCCCTGAATTTGGACAGACTGATAAAATTTTTGCAACTCTCAGCCATGTTCAAAGTATAAGGTGAGAGCAGCGGCGCTACAATGAACAGCTAACACCATAGCTAACGCTAAGCTAACCAGATACATAAACACTAGAAGTGCGCAGCCATCCCTGCTCTTCGGTGTGAACGCAGGGATTAGTTCGTTTTTACAGGCCTGCGGCTAACACAGATATCAATTTTTTTTTTTAACCTTTTTCTGAATACATTATGTATTGACTACTTTCAGAACGTAAGGATGATTTTACCCAATATAACAAAGTGTTTCTGAACAGGATTACCAACTATAGCTTTAAATGGCACAAAAACCTTTTGAGGTTGCTTTCTCCTGAAAGTCTTACTCTTTCTGTGCTGTCATACTGGACACAGTTTCCCATTTGTAACGGTGTCTGTGAGGACCAAACCTATCACGAGGTTAAAAAAAAGATTTATAATTTGGCACATTTCAACTTCAGAAGGCAGTATGGTGGCACAGTTGTTAGCAGTATTACCCCCAGATTCCACATCCTCCGTTCACGTCCGACACACATTGTCATGTTAATTCATGAGAACCATTCCACATTCTCCATGACCACTCTGAACGTCGCCGTCCGTGGAGCCGCTCTCCGTCGTTCACCTCCGTTGGGCTCCAGCTGGTTTAAGCTTCACAATTACAATCCTAGCAAACAGGAAAAAGAAAGTCAACAACCTCCGGTTTGTCAAAGTTAAATGGTGTGAATGCAAATTAAAACAAATTTAATATTTTTTTTTAAATATTCACAATAAAATTAAGTGTTTCATTGAAATATTGGATAAACCACTCTTTTTGCAGCGAAGCAGATTTGTCATTTCAACATTAAATTTAGAACGTGGATGGGTGGATGAATTTACCACTCATCAAGATGATGTCTTTTTGTGTTGCAGTGCACCATGTTTAAACCTGTGGGGACCTCACAAAAACAATCCAGGCGTCGAAACATGTCACCCAATGGCTCCAGTCCTAGAGACTCAAAAGCAATTCACATCGGTGAAGAAGTCAAGATAGCAGTGAACCTCTCATTGGAGAGATTCCGTTACTCGGATGAAAAAGGTACGAGAAAATGCTTTTAATTCATGTCTTTACCTAAAGTCCAACAGACTCAATCTGGTGTGTGTGTGTGTGTGTGTGTGTGTGTGTGTGTGTGTGTGTGTGTAGTGTACATAAATTTATGTTTTTAATCTGAAATTATAAAGTGCAAGTTAAAGGCAGTTTAAAGTGTAACTCACCCCGATGTAAAGGCATAACCCCGCCCCCAAACACAAAGAGACCCGGATGATTGGAGGGATATGCTGGTGAAGATTCTCAGGTCATGGTCATTCCAAAAAAGTTAAAAACAAAACAACTGGACTTCTATTCTGAAGCTGAAGACGTTTGGCTTCCCATCCAGAAAGCTTAGCGTGGAGTTCCAAGCCTGGCTCCTCTAAGCCAGGCCAATCACGACCTTAAAGACTCCCCATTGCAGAGGCGTGGACCAGTTCCGGTTCAATTTGCATCTTATCTAAGCCATTACAAGGCCTTTGTTGGACAATTCTATAAAGATTGGAACTCCACACTATTTCAGACGTTTTGAATTGAGAAAGCTTCCTGGATGGGAAGCGAAACATCTTCAAACTTCGAAAAAAAAATCCAGTTGTTTTGTTTTTTAACTTTTTTGGAATGATTGGAGGGAGTTTTAAGCCGTGCTTGTTACTGCAGCGGTCAGGGCAAGGGAAAGTGACCTGTTGAAACATGGAGTGAGCAGGGCGACATCTAGTGGTTGGTTATGCCATGGAACTGTTTTTATTTTATTTTTTCGTTTTTTTTTTTTTTTGTTTTTTTTTAGGCGAAGGATTTTTCTCTCCCCAAACGCTGGGCTATGGTGACAAAAGTATGCACCATTTGAACCAGTAGGAAAATTCAACATGAGTAGTCGCTGTTCATACTACGAGGGTGGTTTTAAGACAAATATTGCAGAAGTTCACATATGAATGAACATTTACACAGTAACATTATGCTAAATGGTCTGTACCTGTATAGCACTTAATGGAATGGATCCATGCAAAGTTTTTTTTATACTCCAGTTTCCAACGTTTGCATCTGAATATCTTAGCTGAATATCTTAGCTGATATTTATCTATCGATCGATATATATATATATATATATATATATATATATATATATATATATATATATATATATATATATATATTAGGGCTGGGCAAGTTAACGCGTTAATTTCGCGTTAATTCATTAGACTATTAACGGCGATATTTATTTTATCGCGCATTAACGCATGTTGCTCACATGCTTTCAGTCAGTGTCAGTCAGCAGGCGCGCTGTCACGGCAGCACTCTCCCGCTCCCCCTCCTGTCTCGTACATGGCTCAGCGGCGCCAGCCAATCAGCACGCAGGCTCAGCCTGGCCCGCCCACTCAGCTCTCACACAAACTTGACAAACAAACAGCTGAGAGAGACCGCAGCAGCAAAAAAACATGAACAGGGGAAGTAGCACCGTTCGGCTTTATTTTAATACCGTAAATGAAATCAAGCTGTATGTTTTGTAATAAGCCGGTTCATTTCAGTGGAAACACAGCAAATTTATCTAAGCACGTGAAAAAACATGAAAACGTCGAGCCCCAGAAACGGAGAGAGGAGACGAAACTTCTGTCATTGCCCCGACAGACCCACAGACTGATGTCTCTGACTGAGGCGTTTCAGTCCTCCAGGGAACATCCAGGTAGATCAGTGGATGGATGGATGGATGGATGGATGGAAGGATGGATGGATGGATGGCTGGATGGATGGATGTTACTGGAGCCCACACATAACATGTAATTAAGACCTTGAAAGAACCCAGTACATATATTAAAAAGTGTTATTTAAGATAAGATAACATTAGCTAATCCTTTTTTTATCCCACGACGGGGAAATTTATAGGATTAAAGCAACAGGCAGGTGCACACAACACAGACAAAATTACATAAGGATTGAAATATATAAGAGATGGATTAGCGAAAAAACACTGAACATAACATTATTATTATTATTATTATTATTATTATTATTATTATTATTATTTAATTGTAATAATAAAATAAAAACCACAAAACCCAAAAGATCAACAGTTTCATGATACATCAAGCTTAGGGACTGGCTAATATACAGCAGGTCAAAAAAGCCATATTTTGGCTGCAGTGCTTGCTGTTCTCTTATGAAGAAAAGATCAACTAGTGCACTAAATTCAATAGATGGGTTGAAAATATCCAGTATAAAATAAGTGCTACAAATGTTACAACACTTTTGTTCATATGGCAGCAGAACATTAAAATAAAAGTGCTCTTTACACTACTTTTGAATTCATTCTTGGAGTTTGTAAATACAATGCGATTAATCAGGGCGATTAATCAGGGCGATTAATCGCGATTAAATATTTTAATCGTTGCCCAGCCCTAATATATATATATATATATATATATATATATATATATATATATATATATATATATATATATATATATATATATATATATATATATATCTCAGAAGTCACTTCTGGATTATAGCACAGTGTATTCACTCTTTACTGCCTTTAATTGAGCAGAGATGGAATTCCCGTCCTCGTTGTCCAGCAGTGAGAGGGCTTATATTCATCGACTGGCACAGTCCCTGGGTTACGTTTCCAAGAGCAAAGGGTGAGTTCAACCATCAGAATGTTTTAGCTCCACAGACTGCTGCTAAATTGACTTCACAGCAACTGATTCCTTGATACACCTACGGAGTTGTGCAAATGGACAATTGTGACTATGAAAACTAATGAACAGAAATAGGTCATCTGGCAAGAATTAACTCTATAATAGAATTGAGGGGAATGAAAAGGAGAGTTGACAAAGTATAAAATTGTGTCATTTTGTTCTCACAGCTGGGGGAGTAAGAACAAATTTCTTGCTTCTCATAAAATACGTGAGAGCCTTGAATTTGTACATTAGGGTTTATAGGAACTGCTGTATGGTTTTAAAAAAAGAATAAAAGTTCAGTGTGTTCTCTGCTCTGGCTGGCCATTGTCTGGAAGATAAATCCCTGTTTTTTGGAAATCAAAGATAATAGTTATAAATAAGAGTTGTCAATTGCATGTAAGTAATCCAAAAAAAGGTTAAAAAATAAAACTGGACTTCTGTTCTGAAGCTGAAGACGTTTAGCTTCCCACCCAGGAAGCTTTCTCAGTTCAAAAGCCCGTTTACACTTTTTTTAACCGAGCCGAGACCAGACGGAGCTTGGTAACCGAGATGACTGTCGTGTGTAAACGGTCAGCAGACATAACCGGATCGTGCTAACTGCAGACCAGTTCCTGAGTAGGTCTCGGCCTGTTTTTTTTTTATCCTGGTTATCTGATAACGAAGAGCTCATGAGCAGACCGCATCATCCCCTTACAGTCAGCTGACTGTCCGCGGTGTTTCCGTCGTGTCTGAATGGAGTGTGAATCGGGACGTGCAGCCAGACACATTTCAGACATTCATAATACTAGCTTCCTTACCGTGACACACGGTTTCCAGAGATGATTCTGCTTAGCAGTGTGATGAACCTCAGCGTCTGTTGTTGTTTCCTTATCCACGTCCCAAAAGCCGCTGTTTTGATTTGCTTTGTCCCGCCTTCAATCCCAGAGAGCAGCAGCACCAAGGAACCGGGATAGTGTGATTTACCATTTAACCAAGTCGTCTCGACTTGGTTAAATGGTACTTATATAGCGCTTTTCCAGTCATGCTGACCACCCAAAGCGCTGTACACTAACCAGTCGCTCTCACTAACGCGCATTTATACACCGAGACGCAGCTCGGTAGGCAACTTGGGGCTTGCCCAAGGGCAAGGGGAAGCTGGAATTGAACCCACAACCTTCTGGTTGCCAGACGACTACTCAACCCATCAAGACCACAGTCACTGACTGATCCAAGCTTGGACTGGTCTCGGCGCGGTTAAAAAAGTGTAGTGTAAACGGGGCTAAAATGTCTGGAGTAGAGTGGAGTTCCAAGCTTTATAGACCTGCTGGGAGGCCTTGTCAGAGCCTGGATTCACATGTAGATTGACCTGGAACTGATCGCCCCTCACAATGAAGAGTCGTTAGGCTCATCGTTTGCCTGCCTCACAGGAGAAATGTTATGCTCACATGGATGGAGGTGTGAACTGGGGTGAAACTTGGTAGGAATCAAACCTATTACTGTGTTGTAGGTTTTTGAGAGTTGAAACCTGAGCCCTCCTCCTCTGTTTAAAGTTGTTTTTTTCTCGCTTTACGTAAATGGCTTCCTTCACTCCTCTCAAATCATCTGTCTTCTCTGTCCTAAATGTCAACATGTTGGTCCTCACAGGGTGTCCTTTATCCTTGAGGTGCAGGTGGACAGCAGAGTCTTGTCCTGAGGAGGTAGCTCTCCTGTGTTGAGCCATGCGTCTGTGGAGAGCTTGTTTGGTTTCTCCAATATAAAGATCAGAACATTCCTCACTGACTGAACTGCAGACACCACTCTGCTCATTTTAGGCTTGGGGGTTTGTCCTTAGGATGGACCAGCCTCTGTCTGAGGGTCCTGTTGGGTTTGAAATGCACTGGGATCTTGTGTTTAGAAACTCCAGCAACATATGGTATGACAATGTTTCTGCACCTGTTCTTCTCCACGTTCTGTTCCACAGATGCTTGGCTCAACACAGGAGCATTACTTCCTCAGGAGAGGACTCAGCCAACAGGGAGTTAGTCTCACTATTCAATATGTTTTCAGTCCTTTAACATTTTTATATTTCCCAGCATTTATAGGTTGCTTCCTGATTTATTACATTAAATTACATAAAAACTGTTAGGGATGTTGTGTAATTATACACTGTTTACAGTTTTTTAATGTTTCATAAATAACTCTCTGTCTGTTAAGTATTGTCTGGTGATGATCAGCTCTTAAGCTGATATCAGGACAACGGTTGAAAGGGATGATTCGAGCACTAGCGATCTTTTAACAGCAAAACCTGCACACACGTAGAATAAAGGAGTGACAGCTTCTTTTCAAGTTCAAGAATTTAATAACAGAAATAAAATGAACATCCTGAGAACATCATTGTGTAATGCTGTTTATCTGAATTAAACATACATACTACTGTTCAGAATTCAATCAATTATTCATCATGGCGTTATTATAGCATAACATTGAATGCTTTTTAAGTTGTCTGATTTACTCATTTTCATGTATAATCTTAGGTGTATATGTAATAAATAGAATGTTTTTGTTTGACTTTTCCAGAAAAGGATCCAGTCGTTTTCTGACTGTCAGAAAAAGGGATGTTTCAGACAAACGTCAGCCCACTATATCCCTTGATCTGAGCTCCAGCTCCTTGTACTTCATCCGCAGCCTGCTTCAGAGATTCCCCACCAGCAGGAAGGAACACACAGACATGCATCCCAACACAAAAAGTGGCATGTCTTTGGCTACAGAAACCAGTGATTATCTGTGTGTCTGTCCGTGCGGCATGTACTAGTAATGGTTATGGTCAGGATTAGGTTACACAAAGGAATAGAAAATGAATGGAAATCAATGCAAAGTCCTTAATAGTAAGAATAACATGTATGTTTGCTAGTAAATGTGTGTTATAGAAGGTGTTGTCAGACAGCAGTGGAACAAAGTTTCTCCAAATTTCCATTGCATTCCTTTTCCAGTAGTAAAACTTGATTCAAAGTAGCACTGTGTGATGTATGGTCACATATGTTACGCTTCTTCTTTTGCTCCACTTAGACTGTGGCTTTGACCGGAACAGAGCAAGTGGGCGCCTGAACAATGGCATTCCTATGGTTCCCAAGAAGAGGGCCCCATCAGAACTGGACATTTTCCGTTGCTCCCTACCTGTGCATAAACACCAGGAGGAGATAGTCCAGCTGATCAGAGAAAACAAGGTGCTGCTTGTTTTAGGAGAGACTGGCTCTGGAAAAACTACACAGGTGAGTCAGATGGAGGCGGGTAAAGTCTGTAAAGTTTTTTTGTGTGTGCTGTTTTGGGTCATCTTCTACAAAAGCCTGATATCTTTGGTATTCTTTAGCTCGTTTTCATTGAAAACCTTTTAAGGTGGAGCAACAGTTTTTGGTTTAATGTTTTTATGACGGGTAGATTATCAGTTTTTTACTTTACTATAGAAAATTAGTCCTTGTAATGCATTCTTTTGTATTCTGTAATTTTTAATATCTATTTAGTAAAATATTTATAATTGATTTGTTATAATAGTGGATGTGTAGAAATGTTATAGTCCTTTAAGTGCCATAAAATGATAAAAGTTGGTGGACAGACTTAAAAACATGTTCACAACTGGAAGGAGACAGACTTTTAATTAAATAAACAAAAACTACACAAAACCTAAATCCAAAATTTACAAATTTCATGAAACGGGAAGGGAAGGGAAAATTGACACAACCTATAAAACCCTTTCAATATACAACATATTTCAAAGCTGTTCTGTAGGTTGTATGTGTAGTAATGCCTTTAGTCCCTTTTCCATTGAAAGCCCCAGGCTTTGTATTACCCAGGTAAATGAAAGCCTGCCACTTTTGCGTTTTCCTGTTTCCATTAACTTGGGGCTGTCATAATTTGTCTTAGATGAACCCAGAATGCACACCACACACACGGAGCTAGTTCTCAGAGTTTTATTGAAATAAGGATGAGTTGTGGAAGAAGGAAACCAGGGAGGCTGTACCGGACTAGAACTGGAGGTTGTAGATGGGAGCAGGAGCTGGAGGGCTGGAGGCTGCGGGTGCTGCACCAACAACCAGCTGCTCAGCTAAGAAGACACCTGAAGCTCGGGGGGGGGGGGGGCAGTAGTCCAGCAGCACAGCAGAGAAAGCTCTTTAGACACGGGCTGCATGTGATTCAGCAGCGCAGCAGAGAGAGTCCTTGGATGCGCTCTGAATCCAGACTTAATTAAGCAACGGCAGGGGGAACTAATGAGGAGCAGTGAGAGGTGGAGGTGCAGGAAAATAACAGGGGCAGACAGTCAGGCCAAAACTGAACCATGACAGGGCCCATATATGTAAAACGGCGGAGGTGGAGGGGAGACTACACTGATCTTTATGAGAATAATTTTCCTCTGTCACACGAAGAGTTCAACAGTTCAGTATCTCAGACTTTTGATCACAGCACAATTATTTTATGTAGGTTAAAGGCTATACATGTTAAGCAGGTCTCCTCTTTCTCTGCCACGGAAAGTAAGCCAGCTCTGTGCGTGCACACACACACACACACAGTTTGTTGGTGAAACAGTTTAGAATGAACTCAAAATGCCAAATAACATTCAGCCAAGCGCATAACACATTTGATATGTTATTTGCTGATATCCTCCACTAACTTAGTAAATGCTATATACTAGGGCTGGACAATAATTCAATAACTATATATATATATATATTAGGGCTGTGCATAAAAATCGATATAAAGATTAATATCGATATTTTTAAAAACGATTTAATATCGATATTCTGGCTTTCAATATCGATATACCTCCCAACCTCTAGGGGGCGTTATTTTTTTTTTTATTATTTATTTTTTTTTTTTTTTTTTTTTCCCAGTGTCCTGTCCAGCAATATGGCAATAGGAATTTATGTCTCAATGCCAGATAGAGCTCGACAGATTTTACTTTTACAAGTGGAGCAAACGACATGACAATGGGAGAGTAAAGGAAGAACAAAAAGTGAAAGAAAAGAAAAAAAAGAGTAGAGGTGAAAGAAAGAGGAGATAAAAGGAAGAGAATGATAAAACCTTCTCTGTCTGCTCCATCACCTGGAAAGAGACACAAAAAGAACAGCACAACCAACAGACATAAAGCAACAGATACACTCGAATAACACCTAGATGCCATTGCTAAATCATATATATTATTATGTAAGCTGACATGTGTAATGTGATATTTGAAAAAAGAAAGTGAAAGAACATAAATAAATAAATAAATAAATTACAAGATTACTGTATATAAGTGAACACTTAATACCTGGGACCCAGCACCTGTGGGAGATGTGAAAGTGCACTAGTTTAGGTGAACATTATCCAGAAATAGCTTGATAGTGATTGTGGAGAACCGAAGACCCTAGGGGGCGTTATTACAGCGCAACCATTACAGTTCACAGCGAAGGAGAGCGAGTGAGACGAATTTGTGGAACGGCCGACAGGATTTTAGAAGCTCCTTTGACCCTAAAATCAGATGTTTGGGCACATTTTTGGTTTCTGTGACACGTTAAATGCATTGAAGCAAATGCACTTTATTTTCCTGTTAATATGTCTGTGATCAATAAATAGAACATAAACATAATATTTGGCTGATTTTGGTGATTGAATCACTGAGCATTAATTCAAAGTAATAAATATCGATATTGGAATCAAATCAAGCTGAGCTATGTATCGAGAATCGTATCGTATCGTGAGCTGTGTATCGAGAATCGTATCGAATCGGCTCATCCTAGATGATACCCAGCCCTAATATATATATATATATATATATATATATATATATATATATATATATCTCATTCAATAGACATATGGTTCAATAGAAAAAAAGGGGGTCAATAAAAAGTTCAACAGAAGAACAGTATTCCTTCCTTTTCCATTCTAGCCTATCATGTTGGTTAATACTACAGTCATTACATCCTCCCAACCAATCACAAACGCAGAACCAGGAACGCTCCGTCAAGTTCCACCCCCTTCAAAGAGTTCAAAGATCACGTGTTTTTCTTTTTTTAAGACTGTTTTGGTAAAAAGTTGTTTGAATTCAGTGTTCTTTATTTAAAATAGGCAATTAAACAACAGCATAAATGGCCAAGGCTGCACTTAAAATATGTGAGTAGAACTTTTGATAATTATCAATATCGATTCAACATGATTTCTGTTTTATCGATATGCTTTTTTTTATTTTATATATATATCGTCCAGCCCTACTTTATATTTTCAGCCACGACAAACATCCAGTGTGGCCAACAACACGCAGCAGCAGTGGGCTGGTCTCCCTGGTGAGACTGCAGTGGGCGAACGCTTCTGCCGCTCCTGACAAGTCCGAGCAGAATTAAACTTGGCTCATAATCCTGATGACCTGACTGCACAGATGAAGTTTGGAGGTCTACTTTCTTTTTGTGTTGATAGATTTGTAAACTGCTCCTTACTCCACCCTTGTGGCAGAAAGTTTTTCTTACTGCACGCAACGTCGTCCCCTGAACAAGCCCTGAGAAAGAAAAGAAGTATTGGGTCGGCCGGGGGACCAAAGTCCTGGGAATGTAAAGCGCGGGCGAAGTGAAATTAGTTGGGTAAATGTGTATGGAAACGCTACCCATGATTTGAAAAGCCCCAGGCTTTTGAGTTGTAATGGAAATGGGGCTATTGTTACTACTGTCTCTACTTCAAAGAATAATCATTTTATTTGTGATATGTTTCTATTGTTTAGATCCCACAGTTTTTGTTAGATGATTGCAGCAGGAACGGAAAAGCCTGCAGGATCTTCTGTACTCAGCCTAGACGCCTGGCTGCCATCGCCGTGGCTGAGAGAGTTGCAGCTGAGAGAGGCGAGAGTGTGGGCCAGACGGTGGGTTACCACATCAGACTGGAAAGCAGGTACATTCCACCTCTTTAGTTTTAATTAGGAACAAATCTTGTTGCAGGTTTACCATATAAAAACAAGTTAGGAAAAGTAGATGATTTTACACTGCCCAGAAGACCTGCGTTCTTGAAATGTGTTTACCGCTACCATTTCATCTTGTAACTCTCAGGGTCTCTCCGAAGACACTTCTAACCTTTTGCACAAGCGGAGTCCTCCTCAGAACATTGATGGCAGGAGATGCTAGCCTTACAACTGTTACCCATGTCATTGTGGTGAGCGTATAAATCTAATACCTACTGGCTAAGATGCTTTTTTTTTTTTTTTTTTTTTATTTATATTTTATTGTTTTTCCAGGGAAAGGGGAAGTGGGGAGCAATACACATTTAGAACAGAACTATATACATACAGGGAGTTTGTCACATACATATTCATACAATAGGATACATTTACATTATAAAGTCATATTAATGAGGTCGGGCTGTTAGGCCACTTGGCTGGAGCAAAGAGATCCCATTTCAACCATCGCTCTAAAAAGAGTTCCATTTTTTGGTTAACATAGGCTGTCCTTTCTTCCATCTTGTATATTTCCACCACAATGTCTCTCCATGTTCCCGGTGTTGGGCTTTCTGGTTGTAGCCATTTTCTTGTGATAGCTTTTTTGCTGGCCACCAACAGAATATTCATTAAGTATTTGTCCACTTTCAACCAGTCTTGAGGAACACATCCCAGATATAAAGTCTTAAAGTCCAGTGGCAGATCCTTTCTGAAAATGTCCTTTATTGAATTATGTATTTCTGACCAAAAACCTTGAATTTTTGGGCAATCCCAAAAAACATGGTGGTGATTTGCACTTTGTTGACCACATTGTCTCCAACAGGTAGGGGTGGTGTCACTGAATTTAGATTTCTGGGATGGGGTAATAAAATATCTAATAAAGTTCTTCCAGTTAAATTCCCGCCAGGTCATTGAACTGGAGCATTTCCATTGATATTGCCATATTCTTTTCCACTCTTCATCTGATATTTCACTCCCTGTTTTTGGAATCCTATGTATAGTATGCTGTTTTGTCTTTTTTCCCTCCTCAAATTACTACAGCACAGATGGAGAACATTAGAGTAATTCATAGAGATGTACTGGAGGCAATGCTGCATCTTGAAATAAAAAAAATATGTTGATATTGTCTGCACTTTTGGAATATTTAGCATGTATTTAACCTTTGGTTATGCCACCAGTGCAGTTTATAGCATGGGAATTTGGGCTAAAAGGTCATTTCTTTTTTTATTTTAGGTTTAAGTTTTTCATTTTCTTTTTTTTTCTTTTAGCTTTCTTTGGTAAAATGATTGTTGTTATTGTTGCTTGCTCTTTTCAAACAGGATGAGGTTCACGAGCGTGATGGTCTGACTGACTTCCTTCTTACGAAGATGCGGGATGTTCTCCAGAGGATTCCAACATTGAAGCTGATTCTCTCCAGTGCAGCTTTGGATGTAGATCTGTTCCTCCAGTACTTTGGCTCCTGTCCTATAATACATCGTAAGTCCAGTGAATCCTTTTTAGAAAATCAATCCTAAACTCTGTTTATTCTCCATTTTCCACACTTTATTGCTTTTGCTGTGTCACATTTTTGGGACTATGTTAATATTTATTTGTGATGATAAAAGGTGAAAATTAGTGATCAATGATTAGTGAGCATTGTGCAAGTTTCAGGATCAGTGCCGTGCACTTGTAAGTGAGAAGAGAAAAAAAGCTAACTTCACCGAGTTTTATTTATTTACTTTTTTGAGGCGTAATGCCCTCTGAGGTAAGAAAGTTAAGAATATAATTTTATTTTGAATGGAAATGTTTCATATTGAGTCAATAGTCATTTCTTAAGGGGTAATGCATAGCTATCCTTTTAGTAAAGCTAGGGGCGGACTGGCCTTCGGGAGCCTGGCCCATTGGCCCGGTCCAATCCGCTCAGCGATCTCAAAGTTTCGGGTCCCTCCTGATAATAAACAATCCTTGCCTTCCCTTCATGCGCTGGCTCGCAGGCTCTCTGCCAGACAGATCGCAGTTGCAAGAGAGAAAAGACAGACACACCCCTCCTGTCATTCCCTGAGGAGGCTGATGTCACAGCAGCGTTGTTGCCAGTGACTTTTCAGACTTCTGCTCCACCGATTTATTCATTTTCCAAAAAGTCGCTTCTCCTCTATCTTCTGTTTTATTGGTGACTTCAGCGTGAAAGCACCATTTGTACGTGAGCGAGTCGTGATTGCCTTTCCATTTCTGCAGTCAGTGTCACAGACAGCGGCCTCGTCCTGCTGCAAACCCCGCTATGACTGCACCCAGGTCTAAGCATCAGAGCGGGGTTTGTAGCCAGAATGAGGCAGCAGCAGCTGTCTGTGTGACTGAAGTAAAAAGGGAATCACGGCTCCCTCAAGTGGCCAATAAGAAAAAAGACGAGCGATGAACGCCATGGATTAACGACAGTTAAATGAGGCGGAGTTGACTGGATACAGTCAGAAGTAAAAGATCTCTGTCACAGCATCTTACCTTTTTTTTGCGGAAAGAGGGACAGCTGCTGGTCCCTTTTCATTCACAGGGCAGAGAGGAGTTTCCTCCATTGATTGAAAACTTCCCACATATTTATTCTGGTTTTGTTCCTTTGCCGATCTGAGTCCCATTTTGCCCTTGTTGTGCAATTATACACTGTTTAAAGTTATTTAATGTTTCATAACAGTAAATAACGCTTCTTTGCGCTTCATTTTAAGATGAAGTTATCTTCTTCCACGCATTGTGCTTCATATGCACACCCAGCTTGTGGCCTCTACTTCATTCATTCTAGCAAATATGCTCAATTGGCTGAAACCAGCGAATCGGAGGCAACAGAGGAGAGAATTGCAACGGATCCGGGAGAAGACAAATGTCTCTCCATCTCTCTCCTCGCTTCACCTCGTGTACGTCAGTAGAGGGAAAAATTAATTCGGGCCGAAAGTTTTATTTACAAGATTAAATTGATGTTTCGATCGCGCAGCGCCTACAAACAGCGTTGCTCATTGTGCTGTGACTCTAAAGCTCTACCAGCACTGATGCGCATGACACACCCACTTACCGCTGCTGCTGTTGGGGGGTATTAGTGGTAGACACGATTTTTTTCACTATGCTCACTCACAGAGCTACAATACGTTTCATTGCGATTCAGGCAGGCATAGTTAATTTTTAAAGATGCGGTTTTAGCGCGAATTCCAGGGGTTCAAGTTCTCCGTCGCTGCGACAGATTTCCGTCATTTTGAAAATGAGCATTGTGTCTAGACTTTTTATTCAAGGTATTAAACAGAAGCTGCTTTCATCCAATGAAACCTGGCAGAGCCGGGACATTAGCCAATCACAAAGAGAGTAGGGCGGGTCTTTGTGAAGCGGACATCTGCCAATCTGAGTTTTATCCGTGTTTCATCGTTTTAACTTTTGGGAGAACATTTTAAAGTGCCCTCAGATGGCATGAATGAAAGTAGCGGTGGTCAAAGTTTTCTTTGGATTTATGCAAACCAGCGGGTCATAAAGTTCACTGGAATGAACAGCTCACAACAGCTTCATCGGTAAGCAGTCTGTCGCTGCTCCTGCAGTTAATTAATGAATTATTTCCACCTGTGGCCATGTCACCTGTCAGCGTTTATTCCCTCGCTGCCAGTAACTTGGCTTATAAACCAAACAGGGATATCCTCATGATTCACTGTTACGTTTTATTTAAAACTCAAAGAGTTCCACGCTAGCTCAGGTTAATTTAGCATGATGGGCTTTTTCTTTTCTTTTTTCTTTTTTAAGAACGGTCGGAAAGTGAAACAGTGTCCCGCATTTCCATGGGTCTGATTCAAAAAAAGTAAAAAATAATAATAATTTCACCTGCGCTTTTCTGTAACAAAGAAGGCAGAGCTGCATCGGCTGTCAGTCAATAAGCAGCAGCTCCACCTCAGGAGCAGCTGCTCACCAGGACGCTTGTTAAATAAAATCACAAGGATTTTGATGCATGCAGATTATTGAGGAAACTACGTCAATAAATAAAAAAATAAACTGCAGCTACAATATGGACTGGAGAATGGGTTCTAACTGTGTGAGGCCAAAGAATGGCGATTCTCAGAAAGCTTTTATGAAGTTATTTTTTATTTTTAAACAGAGTGGAGGGCAATGTGAAGCGACACTGTAGAACCAAGTCGCACTAGAACCAGCTGAGAAAGCCTCCTGTGGTTCTATGGACTAATTTTATTCAACCCAAAATCACCTGCCAGAGAGACGAGCTACAGCAGCCAAGATTACCTACAGCAATATTTAACTTTATGCAAAGTTTAGTATGTTTTTTTCTGATAAACTTTGAGCAATTTTATTCAACTTTTCAAAAATGTAACATCCCATCCATCAATGGATTTTCTATACCCGCATGACCGTACAGGTGTGACGTCAAGCCCTATCTGATGGAGAAACAGGTAATGGGGGGGCAGGTGGCTCTTCCTAGCAGCTGCTACTGTTCACCCCAGCTGTACAGTACCATTTTTAGTGCTTTGACTACCCTTTTGAAGATGGGCTATCATCTTATCTAAAATGAAGATAACACTGTATATATTGCTTTTTCCTACCTTTACACTTTGTATAAACAACTAAAGTGTGTTGCTTTAGTTGCTTTAGTGCTACAGAGAAAATAAAATTTTATCTAATCAACACATTTTGAACATTTTGAATTCTTGAAAAAATATTACAATGTCTGAATGTCTCTTTCAAATAAATTAAAAAGCTGAACTTAGATTATCCATGTAGCAAACAAAAGCAAAAAAAATCACCATCCTTATATCGCCTGTGGGCTTTCAGAGCATGTTGCGGAGCCGTGACCTGAATTTAAAAAATAAATTGGGGGAAAAAAGCACTGTGTCACTAAACAATGAAAAATAAATATTTGCAAAATATCTGCATAAATATTTATTTAACCTGGTTAATGGGACTTCTGCTCCTGAACCTCTGGGACAGGAGCTGTACGAAGTCCCTCTCATCTTTACGCAGAACTGTAAATTGTCATCTGTGAGGCGTGAGCGGTGTTTGTTTTTAATGTAGTTCATGGTGGAGAATAGCTGCTCGCATACATACGTGGATCCGAAGATCGACAGGACTCCAAAAGCATACCTTCATGTTCTTGTAGGTGTCGGGATGGCATTCCATGTTTCAAACACGAGTTTGTCCGGTCTTGGAAGTTTCTCAATATCACTCCATTTGTGATTCTGAGCAAGAGTGGCCTTCTGACGGGCAACATCTTCAAGGTCCTCTGTCAAGTATTTGAATTTGGATACCCACATGTCTTTGTCAGTCAGCTCCAGCTCCAGATCAGGTTGACCTACACCTGCAAATGCAGTCACATTTAGCAGGGATGGATCGATGTTCAGGGGAGTGACGAGGAAGGACAATGTGGTTTTTTCCTCTCTGAACTCACAGAATCGTTTGCCAAACGATGCTTGCATTGTGGTGATTGCAGACTGCAAATACTCTGAATTGATCACCTCGTGAGCTTGTTTGACAGTTTTAGCCAAAGATTTACAGAGAGGCACACTGTCTCAATTCCCCTCTTTAAGGGAGTTCAGTTTGCGCACAAACGCTAACACCTCCTCCAGCATGTGTAGTGCTGTGCCTCCTCTCCCCTGAAGAGTTGTGTTCAGCGTGTTCAGGTTCGCTCTCATGTCCAGCATGAAGTGCAGCTTTTCCAGCCACTCTGGCTGTTCCAGCTCAGGAAAGGTGAGCCCTTTGCTGCTCATGAAAGTTTTCACCTCTCCCAGACATGCAGCAAAACGTTTCAGCACCTCCCCTCTGGACAGCCACCGGACTCTATAGGGTAGTTCATTGTTATTGTTTTGATGCGGGTTTTTCACGCATGCGCGCCGGACTGGTAGGCAAAAGGCGAACACAATGGCGGACGCAAACAGAGAAACTCATGAGTTCTCCGCGTATTTTTCTTCTTTAGATAACGTATCACAAGATCGTTTTAAGAGTAAGTTGATGGTTGATGGTGTCAGATTGCCAGATCCACACAGCAAAGCCTGAAGGGACGGAGCGAGTCTGTGAAATGCTGGCCAAGTGTTCCGTACCATGACATATACAGCTGCCTTATAACCACGGCAGGCCAGTACACACGAGAGAGCACGAAAGCCATGAAACCACTGGACGGCTACAATTATTTTATATCAGGAAAAAGGCTCCAGCAACGCCCGCGACGCCATGAGGGATTAAAAGGGTCAGAAAATGGATGAATGTTCAGACATGTTTGTGTAACAGCAGAAAGCGGTGTGGGACACTGACCACGCCTCAGCAGAGAAGAAAACCCGCCCGGTAGGATAAAAAAAACATTGTTTACTACGGATTATTTAGGTGTTTTTGTCTTGTTAAAATGGGTGGAGGTGTCGGCGACATTACAACGTAAACACAGACGTACTAGCGCCTGTGAACGGGCGGAGGGGAGGTGGCGATCGCTACACGGGCCGGAGAAGCGGCCCGTGTAGTGTTTACGCAGCAGCCACTGTCTGAAGCAGCAGCGGCTTTCTTCGTCCTTCCTCCTTCGGTAAACGACAGAAACGTACATCCAACGATTTGGAATGCCTCTGTGTGCAACCGGGAGCACAACAAGTCGTAGGCATTGTTTAGATTCCAAAAATAAACTAAAAGTACGCTCTAATATTCACCCGTTTTGTCATGTAGTAGACGAGAGCAGCTCTGTTTTCTGCCTACCAGCGGGAACCGGATGTAGCGCTGACGTCACGCGTGAACTACCCTATAGTGCAGCAGGAGATCAGAGTATGTGTTGTCCACCTCATCCAGTAACAAACGCAACTGGCGGTGATTTAAACCTTTTGCCATTATTTTATTGACAATCTGAATGACAACATTCATGACCTCTGTGCATTCTGAAGGAAAAGTTTGCGCACACAATGCCTCTTGGTGCAGGATGCAGTGAAAAGTGAGCAGCTCTCTATCCAGTGACTTCTGCAGCAAGGCCACAAAACCCCTGTGCGTTCCAGTCATACTCGGTGCCCCATCGGTAGCCACTGACACTAGGTGGGTTGTTTTTATTTCCTTGGCTCGTAAACAATCAAGCACAGCCTCACAGATGTCCTCCCCCCGTGTCTGGCCTTTTAGTGGTATCAGCCCAACCATTTCTTCCTGTGGTCCAGCAGAGTTCACATATCAGCAGAACAGCGCTATTTGTTCAATGTCACTTTTGTCTTTGGACTCATCACGGATGATTGAGTACGCTGCAGCTGAATTGATGTCTTTAATTTGCTGTTTTGTGATATTTTCTGCCATTTTTATGGTTCTGTCGTGGACAGTCTTCGCAGAGAGAGGCATCTCTCTGATTTTCTGCACAATTTCATGCTTGTTTTTAAAGTCCGCAAACGGGTGTTCTGAAATCTTAAGGAATCATTGTTGGTTGAATTGAATACATAAAACTAAATCCTATCTTAATTTGTCAGAGCACACGAGGCAGATATTAATTTTCTATTATCAGTTTTATTTAACTACTTACCTTTCCACATATAGTTCACCGATGATGATGACGACGAAGACGTTTTTTTTCCCCCCACGCGTCTCCTCGGATGATCAAAGAAAATTACTCCTCTGCCATGGCGTACTAATAGAACCAACCAGAGGGTGTCACAATTCAGTGTTATCAGCATAGAGTTATCAATGCTGTTTTAATGTCTGGGCCTGGCAATGAATTAAAACTTTGTTTTTTTTTTTGTTTGTTTGTTTTTTTTTCGGAACCTTGGCGAGGCGGTAGCATGAGTTTGGCGAGACGGCCGCCTCGCCAAGATAGTGCTGCGGGAAACACTTGACTTAAATTAAACATTTAGTTTTTTTTTTTTGTTTTTTTGTTTTTTTTTTAGTAATTTATTTTCCCAAGCCACTCAGAGCCGCAGTATAAGGATGAAAGAGCCGCGGGTTGCTGACCCCTGGTTTATACTGAATGTGACATGGAGCCAGTGGGGTTAATGTACAGGAGTGAAGTAGATGATGTAATGATGAAAGCTGCTGTCTTTTTTACCAGTTGCAGTTTATGGAGGGTTTTCTGGGGGACAGGGAGGGAAGGGAGATAAAATTGCGAAGTTGAGAAGTGAGTGGACTGTGAACCAGTTTGGCAAAAGTGTGAAGGAAAAACTTGATGCTGCAGAGATGAAAGTTAACCTGGTGATGTTATGGATGTGGAAAGTGAAGGAGAGGATGGGAGGCTGTTCAGGATGACACCAAGGCTCTGAAGCTGAAAGGTGGGAGAGATACAGGAATTGTCAATGGGGATATATTAAAACTACCAGATTTGGTTAAAGTTGACTTTGCACAATAAGCAAGTGTGGTACGTAATGTGGCATCATGTACACGGCCCTGGGAATATAAGGGCTGACTGGAAAGTTTTCAGTCAAACTGATTATTTTGGCTTTAACCCCTGGCCTATTCAGACAGGGACAAACTGGTGGTGGGGCTGGGGGGAGCTGAGGTGAGTTGCCATGGGCGTGTTTACCTGCTGAATGTAACCACGGTGAAAGCTTTTATTTCTATGATCAATAACATCTTTATGGAGCGCTCTGTTATTATTACTCTGTGCTGCTCTACCAAAGTGTGTGTGTGTGTCTCTCTCTCTATCTCTCTCTCACTCACTCAAAGTAAATGTAATTCTTTGTTCCAAATTCTTTGGTGTTTCCCTTGTATTCTAAAGAAAATCCTTAAACACATTCAGAAAGAAAGAAAAGTTACTGTTCCCAGATGGTAAAAATTGGACAGGCTTGTTTGAAATGGTAAACAATGAATTTATCAAATTTGGACTATACAATAAGGTGTTGTGGTGGCATGCAATTAAGCCCTGAGGATTGTACCTGTTGTGTTTTTGTAGTGAAAGGGAAACAGTTTGAAGTGAAAGAGCTCTTTCTGGAGGACATTCTGAGACAGACGGGCTTTAACAGAAAAGACGTGTGGAAATACCAGGAAGAGACACAGAGAAGTATGCAGCTTTTCTCCATGAACCGGCAGTCTTATGACTGGCTTCATTTTAACTCCTGCTGTCTGTGTGACATATCGCTGTTTGCAGAAGAGATGAAACAGAAACGATTGACAGAGTGGTGTGAGACAGTACGGAGCGGTTCTGCTTGTGAGAAGCGGACCCACATGTTGACTCCAAGCTTCCTTTATGCCAGCAGCTGTTGGGACAGAGAAGACGAGGGCCCCATCCAGCTGGCAAGCCAAACACACAACATTATGCACTATGAAGCATCCCTAACACACTTTGTTTCCAGGGTTTTACTGGATCTGATCAGAGTTAAATTTTTCTATTTAAAAATCCTTTTGATGCCTTGGTTATTTTCATTTTTCATATTTTTTCTGCATACTAACAGTAAAATAGGGTTTAAAAGAGGAAACGTCTAGACTTCGTTTCTATGTAAATTACCTGTGTGTGTGTGTGTGTGTGTATATATATATATATATATATATATATATATATATATATATATATATATATATATATATATATATATATATATATATATATATATATATATATATATATATATATATATATATATATATAATATTTTCATAGAACACAACAATTTGACAGTACTTTGCAAAGGTCCTCTGTCATTCATCATTTATTGATGTTTTATTTTCCCAAAGCCAACGTCTTTTCACTGTTTAAAGGGATTTTGATCATTTGGAGACCTGAGCCTCATCAGCTCTCCTGTCATTTTTAGTCCTGTCTTTGTACCTGGTTGTTTTCAGGGGAACAATTTTTTTTTTAATACTGCAACCCATTAATTGAGCGGGATTTGGCTTGGATGCTGTTTAAACCCACAACTTTATTTATATATTTCTGTTGGCTTGAAAAATCTGGTCCTCAGCTTGTCCTTACCTCACTTATATGCAGTCACGGACTGAAAATTTGTGTTTCGGGGGACGATCTCCAGGAAACCTGAGGAAAATGCTTCCAAAGTCCTTTTTTCTTTTTCACCATAAGCTTTAATTCACTGCTTTCAGCAGAAATAATTGTCACCGTTTTGTTATCATGTGTTGCAGAATGAGAATGAAGAGCGGCTTGAACCATGGCTGCTGAGGGAGATGGACTCCTGCATTTCCAACATTTTCTTGCATGAAGATCAGGAGATTTTCAGTCAGCTCTTCAACCTCATTCTAAATGAAAGAGTTCCTGGTGAGATTCTTCACATCTAATTTGCCTACATTTGAATGTTTAAGTTTGGTATTAAAGCAACATAAGAATATTTTTTTTATTTGGAGAATGACCCTGTTATGATGGATATTATGTGTATTACCATATCAGAAAATGTCTCTCTTAAGAATATCCACTAAAACTATGTACTCGTGCTGGTTTCTGTCTGAGCTGATTTTGTCTCAAATGAACGACCATAAAGTTGAACCAGGGTGGAACGCAGAAATTGTCGTGCTGCATTTACATATTCAATTCAATTAAATTTTATTTATATAGCGCCAATTCATGAAACATGTCATCTCCAGGCACTTTACAAAGTCAAAATCAGTCAGATTATACAGATTGTCCTATATAAGGGAACCAGTTGATTGCTTCAAAGTCCCGACAAGCAGCATTCACTCCTGGAGAACCGTAGAGCTACAGGGAGAGTCGTCTCCATTGTCCATGGCTTTGCTGCAATCCCTCATACTGAGCAAGCATGAAGCGACAGTGGGAAGAAAAACTCCCCATTAACGGGAAGGAAAACCTCCAGCAGAACCGGGCTCAGTATGAACGGTCATCTGCCTCGACCGACTGGGGTTACAGGAGACAGAGCAGAGACACAGAAAGAGAGACAAACAAGCACAGAAGCACACATTGATCCAGAAATCTGTTCTACATTAGATGGTAGTAGCGGGTGAGCCGTCTTCTCTGGATGATGTCACAGTTAACAGAACGCCAGACCAGATATACCTACTATGATGGAAAAAAAAAAGAGAGAGAGCAAAAAGTTAAAAGCTGAAATGACGACAGTCATTTCAATGTAATACAATGCAAAACTGAAGAACAGTAGAAATCAGTAGAGTGAGAAAATTAGACCCTGATGTCCTCCAGTAGCCTAGGCCTATCACAGCACAACTATAGAGATAGCTCAGGGTATGAGCCACTCTAACTATAAGCTTTGTCAAAAAGGAAAGTTTTAAGATTAGTCTTAAAAGTAGACAGGGTGTCTGCCTCACGGACCAAAACTGGGAGTTGGTTCCACAGGAGAGGAGCCTGATAGCTAAAGGATCTGCCTCCCATTCTACTTTTAGAGACTCTAGGAACCACCAGCAGACCTGCAGTCTGAGAGCGAAGTGCTCTGTTAGGAACATACGGGGTAATCAGAGCTCTGATATATGATGGAGCATGATTATTAAGGGCTTTATACGTTAGAGGAAGAATTTTAAATTCTATTCTTGATTTAACAGGAAGCCAATGAAGGGAAGCTAAAAAAGGAAAAATATGATCCCTCTTGTTGATTTTCATCAGAACTCTTGCTGCAGCATTTTGGATCAGCTGAAGACTTTGAACTGCATTTTGTGGACTTCCTGATAGTAAAGAATTACAATATATGATGTGATATCACACTGCTTCTATAATCTTTACACTTACTGTCCCTTGCTTTATATTCATACCCCTTACCTAAGCCTGGGTGGTATGACCCAAAATTCATATCACAATCAAATCCCTTCTCGGTAACAGTATATATCGCGGTATAAATTTAAGGTTGAAAATGTTAATAAAAGCCAAGATAATGTCATTTTTTTGCTGAAAACAGTTGTCATAATGAAGCCCAGAACTTTATGCTGCATATTATTGTTAGTCTTTAAATATCATTAAAAGCAGGTACAAAAAGATAGTCCTGTAAGAGTGTGTGTGTCTGTGCGTGCACATCAGTCTGAATAAACGTTGCTCACTCTGAAACACAGTAGTGGCAGCATCATGCTGTAGCAAGGCTTTTCTTCAGTAGGAATGTCCAAACCGGTCAATGGGAAAATGGATGCAGCTAAATACAAGGAAAACCTGCTTGATATTTAAGACTGCCCAACTATAGAAGGACCCTAAACATTCAGCTGGTGCCACTATGAAATGGTTTGTATCAAAGCATACTCATGTTACAATGGCCCAGTCAACGACCACACGTAAATCCAATCGAAAATGTATGCAAAGTCTTGAAAATGGATGTTCATGGATATTTTTAATGATATTCCCTGTATGCTTTGTTCTATTTTTAGCTCCTTTCTTATTTTATGGACCTACTACTATTATTTTGTGTATTCTATCTGCATTTTCACATCCCGGCTTTTATTTTATTTGTTGTAGCACTTTGAGAATTATTGTATGTAAAGTGTTATGAAAAAATATATTATTATGGTTATATATCCAATCTGAATGAGCTTCAGCTGTTTAGCAAAATATAGTTGGGGAAAATAATTCCAACTGTAAATTAAGTGGAAGGTGGTTCTGCAATACAAGTGCACGCTGCAAATTTTCATTTGTAAGACATTTTAAAAACCATGTAATATTTTTGACCAAATCATTATCACATAAAATCACAACAAATAAAATTGAACTTGGTGGAATCTAAAGAGAATCAAATCTTATTTGATGGTTTTACAGGAATGATCAAAGTAGTAGCATAGGGCTATGTAATGTGTTGGTGCAACTATAAATGTACTATTCTCTGATATGCAGCATAATCTAATTTTCAGATTTTGTGGAACAATGTCATTGGTCTAGGTATGTGTGTAAAAATACCCATTTTATTACCAGTAAGGAAACGTAATATAAAATTAACATTAAGCTGGGAAGTCATTATGGAACCATAGGGGCAGATATAAATGCCCTAAATGATGCAGAAATTGAAGTGGATTTGGTTGAAGGATTTCTCTTTTCTCTCCTGAATTGTGTTGCTCAGTCGACTACATGCACAGCGAAACTGGGTCTACGGCTCTGATGGTGTCAGCAGCACGAGGATTTCTTCCACAAATGCAGCAGCTGCTATGTATGGGTGCTGACATCAACATAAAGGCATCTAACGGATGGTATAGTGGCACTATATCTTTTCCATAATTCAGAGCCTTCGTTATTAGGTTAAAGTTGTCCTTAGCAAACTAATGATACCAGGTTAAAAGAAGAAAACTTGAATAATTTAAAAGCTATTGTCACAGTATGGCCTACTGGTTTTACTTTCATGGAAACATTTTCAAACTGTTTTACACATGAAACTTTTTTTTTTCTTTTCAGGACTGCCTTAGATTTTGCCAAACATTTCCAGCAGACAGACGCTATGGATATGCTCAAGTCTTCCATGTGAGTCTGTTCAACACTGGATCCTTATCTGCATCAATTTTTGAAGTTATTCAAAAAACGTTATCCAACTTAGGTTTCTAATCAGTCTCAAAAGTCTGTCAGAGTTCTGAAGGATATATATTTTTTTACTTTTAGTGAACCGTAATTGTATAATTTCTCAAACGTTATGGGTGGAGTATACTTTATTTTAACAATATATTTATTCTCAGTATTACAATATTGAAACTTCAGTTGAAAGTGTAATGATTGTATTGAATCTAGTGAATTATAAAATCAGTAATTAACTTATTAGGATAATATTGTTATTAAATTATTTATTGAGGAAAGAAACCTAAATATAACATCAACAAACATAAAATCTAATTTGTAGAAGAAAAAAACTTGACGGAAACTCAGAATGACCGTTCTCAGTATCATTCACTTAAAGGTATACTATGCAACCGGCGTTGATTTTCCAGCGAGGCTCCCCCCAGAGGGCAAAAGTAAAAGTGCACTGTCATAAAGATGCTCAGCTGTCCTGGTTTCTCCGTCAAGCCAGGCGCGGTGGTTTGAGCTTAGCAGACGGCGAACGCAACGAAAAGTCGAATAAACAGCAGTACAAACAATGACTAACACAGTGAAAGTATGAACATCAGGGTTTCCCGCAGCGCTATCTTGGCGAGGCGGCCGCCGCCGCCGCCGCCTCGCCAGTTTTATTATTATTATTATTTTTATGTTGGCGAGACGCTACCGCTCTCGCCAACATAATAATAATAATAATAATAATAATAATAATAATAAAAAAACTCAATATGCTTGCATGTTTATTTGACGTTAACACGCGGTTCTTTGTTGTTGCTTTCGCGCGTGCATATAGTGAATGGCAGGGCAAAAACACATGGAGTTCTCTCCGTAAAGCAAGACCAACTCTCGCGGTCTTGCACCAGACTTCTGAGCCTGTGTGTGCGGGCCGAGGGCTCTTGTGATGGCGTACCGCGCACGTGACTTCACCGTCTCAAGAGCAACGCCCCTTTTGCCGCTTAGGTAGGACATACAGGTAGAGAACGCCCGTAGCAACCAGCTATTACACGCACAACAGAACCAGCGATATGACGACTTTGCAGCCGTTAAACTTTCCCAAGACGATGTCCCAGGCGCACGGTTTACTGGTCTCACTGTCGAAGAACACACCAACCTTCAGCTCAAACGATGGCTTGAGTGTCGAGGGCTTAAAAAGACCGGAAAACGGGCCGAGTTCATCGAACGGTAAGCTTTGTTTTTTTTCCTGCGCTGCGATCATTGTGGCCGTTTTTTTTTTTGTTTGTAATCACTGTCCAGGGATCGGTATATGTTTAATGTTTGTCTTATTTGAAATGTTTTTGAGTAAGCTATCCTGGTAGCAGGGTATCATGTTAGCGCCTGCTACCATGACAGCCTATATGCTATCATGGTAGCAGGCGCTTCATTATTAACATGTCGGCCACCAAAATACTCTTACCTGTTCACTACTTGATGTCGCTGGAATTGGGTCAGGATGTTCTTCGGTTGGGCCCTTTCCTCCAACAAAATGGTTGCTACATATGTACGTGAATTTGGTAACTTTTTCCGGGTTGAACTGTTGTGTAGGCCAACCGCACCGGTGGACCCAGCGCACACATTTCTCCTTGGCAGTCTTGAAGAAAACATCCTTCATATGCGGCCGATCAGCGTACCTCGAGTCGCTGTTGCACGTTCCATATCAACAATGTTTAAAAACCATGGTCTTAGATTTGGAAAAAGCAGTCGTTTACCGAGTAAAACCAAGGGTAACGCACGTCTCTTTTACAGCGAAACAGCGGCGGACTATGCAAGCTTGCCCTACTGCGTACCACGTGATGTGACGATACGTTTCTAAAAATAGCTCGCTCGCGGTACGCTATTGCAAGTGCGGTATTTCCCCCACAGACCACCAGGGCGGCCGAGAAAACCTTTGTTCGACCTGAAATGACTCATTTAATCATCCAAAACGGTATGGAACACATTAATTAACTGAAAAATGTTGCATAGTATGCCTTTAATAAAGATTGAACTTGTGTCTCTGCTTCTCTGAAATGTAAACTTTAAGTTTTTATACATACTTTGTACATATTTTGAATATCTAAATACCTGACTTGGTTCTAAGGAAGGTTTGGAAAGGAAAGAGAGGGAATGAACTCTCAAGCTCATTCCCCCTCAAGTGAGTCTCCTTAGGTATATTAGCTCTGACCAAACTGAACTGCCACAACACTGAAGAAATATTTATTTTTTGGTTTTGGTGTATCCTCTCTCTTAGAACTCAGTTTGGACCATAGTAGGTGTAACTCCCAAAGGTCCTGTCTCTTATGCTGCTGATGGGGAACATCTCAACATAGATCATTTTCAGCCAGAAACCTCACCCACAGATTGGCTAGCAGTCTTTCCTGAAACTGGCCCCATATTGTTTCAGTGATTTCTTTACTTTGACTTTGAACCAAATTATAAAACATTCTCAATTAAATTCAAGAAGTCTTTATTAATCCCAACTTGTATTATGTCGGTTTCTTTGGAGTTGTTGTGGATACTGATGCTGTGGCCAAGGAGGATCTTTTCTAGTGGTCTGTCCTACAGCGGGTCTAACGAAGCCTCAAACTGAACACACTGAAAAAGATGCTTAGGGTTGTCTTTAATCTTCCTTTTGTTCATTGTGCAAAAAAATCCTTCTTTGCACAATCATCTTCAGAAGTTCCAAGAGTCCCCAGAACAGACCCAGCTTTCTTTTTCGGCTTGTTGAGCTTTTTAAATCACTGGCTCTGATCACTGGCTTCCCCAACAGATGATGGCAGAAGAGAACACACTCACCACAACAGACTTGTAGAAGATGTGTAGCAATGCTGTCGTATCCAGGTGAACACCGAAGTATTTATACTCCTCTACCAGCTCCACTTCTTCTCCCTTGATGGTAATAGTTTTGGACCTAATCCTGCCACTTTCTGAAATCTACAATAATCTCTCTTGTTTTATACCCAACGACTGCAGAGTTATGAGTATTTCGATAGGTGACAGTAGGGCTGGACGATATAGAAAAAAAAGCATATAGATAAAATAGAAATCATATTGATCGATATCGATAATTATCAACAAATTAAAAAACATTTTTAGTGCAGCCCTGGCCATTTATGCTGTTGCTTAGCAACTTATTTTTAGATAGAGAACACACAAACACTGAATTCAAACTCAAACCTTTATTGAACCAACTTTTTACCAAAACTGCAAGTATTTGAAACATGAAAAGGAACGCGTGCTCTCTGAACTCTTTGAAGGGGGTGGAGCTTGGTTCTTGGGTCTGCGTTTGTGATTGGTTGGGAGGATGTAATGATGTAATATAACCTATGTGATAGGCTAGAATGCAAAAGGAAGGAAAACAGTTCTATTGAACTTTTTATTTACTCTTTTTTTTTTTTTTCTTATCGATATGTCTATCGATCGATATATATTATTATTGAATTATCGTCCAGCCCTAGGTGACAGCACTCTGTCTTGTACTGTAAGTCTGAGGTGTATAGAGTGAAAAGGAATGGTGTGTGTACATTACCCTCTGGTGCTCCTATGCTGCTGACTACTTGGTTCAGTCGCACAGACTGTGGTCTGTTTGTCAGGTAGTCTTTGATCTTGGTAACTGTTGAGGACTCCACCTGAGTCTTTTGGAGATTCTGGCAAACCAAATCAGGCTAAACTGTGTTAAATGCACTGGAGAAATCGAAGAACATGAACTTTACAGTACTTTCTGCCTTGTCTAAATGACAGTGTGGGTTTGTTGTAGCAGGTGTATGATGACATCCTAAACGCCATCTCCACAGCAACAAGCAAACTGCAGGGGGTCCTGATAGCTGCTTGTTTGGTCATGTGGACCAATATGAGTCTCTAGGACCTTCATGATGGGATGTCAGGACAGCAGGTCTATAGTTATAGAGGGCTAGTGGGTGAGTTTTTTTTTTTTTTTTTTTTTTTTTTTTTTTAGCACTGGAACAAGTCAGGAGGTCTTCTACAACACTGAAACCTTCACCTGTCAGGCTAAAGTTCAACAAATGCTGAAGAATCCCACAGAGCTGTTCTTTAAAGGCCTCAGTAATTTGGGGCTGACACCATCTGGAGCGACTGAACCGCCTTATTCCGGTTCAGTCTCTCCAGCCACCTCTTCACCTGACTTCTAGAGCCATACAGGTGGTGAAGGAGGCAAAGGAAGCATCAGGAGCTTCGGATTTGGTTGAAGACAAACATGTAAAAGCAGATGTGTCCATAGCCGAGTTGGAAGATAAAATATTTAAGGTATGAAAAGAAAGCTTTGGGTCAAAGAAGGAGGGGATGTCTGTTTAGCTGAGGGCAGTAGATGGCAATGCTGAACTTGTTCCTCAAATGAACCTAACGAAGAACCCAATGAAGAACCCACTTCTAACTTTTCAATATCTTTGCTGCAGACACAACACTTCATAGTAACATGTCCTGGAAGACACCAGCTGTTCTTCATAAGCACGGCCAATCCACCTCCTTTGCTCTTGCCACTCTCTTTTAAATCTGTCTGCTTATATGGTCAGTAAGCCTGGCAGAGAGACACTGGAGTCAGGGATGTTATACTGCACCCATGACTCGATAATACTACTGCATTTTCAATACTCTGGTTGAGTCCAAGTTGCTTCATCCAACTCTTTTACCAAAGATCTCATATTGCTCATCATAAGCGACGGAAGAATCATGTTGAACTTTCTCCTTTTCTCTTCTCTTTGCTCCTGCTCTACATTCACAACTTCTCTTTTTCAACTCATCTGGGATTCGGGGATATGATTGAAGGGTTATTTGAGCTTTGAGTTGTTAATCAGCTGCTCCCAGTTGCAAAAACTCAACTTGTTCCCGTGGTTATGCATCATAACAACGTCCAAAAGTAAAAATGTACCAGCAAAAATCCTTCCAGCTGCACAGCATCCAATCATCTGCAAGATACAATGTTATTCCAGCTCCATCCAATGTCAAAATTAAGGTCTTTCCAGCACTCTTAATCAGAAGAGTGATATTTGTATGCATGTGTGATAGTGTGTATGTAAAATATCAGTTTTTTTGGGTGTCTATAACACTATAATGCTACTTTGAAAAAAAAAACTGTTCAAATACAGACTTGTTTTTTAACAAAATTGATACTACTTTTACATTAGCCCCATTTACACTACCCTTGTTAAGCCGAGTCGAGACCAGTCTGAGCTTGGATCACTTAACCAAGCCGAGACGACCGTTTACACACCACACTATGCCGGTTCCTTGGTTGCTCCTCGCCTCCTAGTGGCGATCTGCGGTACTGCTGCTCTCTGGGATTGAAGGCGGGACAAAGCAAATCAAAACAGCAGCAACTGTAACATTCAGGATGTTATGGTTAGACAGAGTCGGCTTTTGGGAAGTGGATAAGACAAACGAACGTCTAACAAGGATTTACAGATGCAGGAAACAACAGACACTGAGGTTTATCACACTGCTAAGCAGAATCATCTCTGGAAACCGTGTGTCACGGTAAGAAAGCTAGTATTATGAATGTCTGAAATTTGTCTGAATGGAGTGTGAATCGGGACGTGCAGCCAGACACGCCGGAAACACCGCGGACAGTCAGCTGACTGTAAGGGGATGATGCGGTCTGCCCATGAGCTCTTCGTTATCAGATAACCGGGATAAAAAAAAAACAGGCCAAGACCTACTCAGGAACTGGTCTGCATTTAGCACGGTCCGGTTATGTCTAGTGCGGTTCAGTTCAGTCTGCTGACCATTTACACACGAGCTTTGGTTACCAAGCTCGGACTGGTCTCGGCTCGGTTAAAAAAGTGTAGTGTAAACGGGCCTATAGTGTCATCATCCTTTCAGAGACGCCTGTCTAATTCCTTTCAGAAACCAGCTTGTTGGTTGAATGGAAATTGTTTTATGAATAACTGGAGTTTAAATGTATTGGGACTCTCAATTAAAATGTCTCAATCCAGTTTGAAATCATACAGCCTTTCCCAGTCCAAACAGGATAATTATTTGAGTTGATCTGAGCCTATGAGCCAACTGTAGATTATTCACTTTTTAACCTACAAATGTCTGAAATGATATAGGCTAAAAGTGATCCACATGTTTGGTGACCTTACCTAAAAAAAAAAAGGCCCACAGCTTTATTTGACAGTGACTCAAAACATAGTGTAGCAACCATATATTTGCCTTTTTTTTTAAATAACTGAAGATTGTTTTCCCTGTTTACCTATTTTATTCTTGCGGAATCATTATGCATACTATAAAGAGTGCAGAAAGTGGAAAACGTGTTTTTGTTATTGTGCAGTCCTATGGGAGAAGTGAGCAACCTGGAGGAATCAGCTTTAATTCAGTGCAGCCCCACAGAACTGAGCAGTGAAGAACAAGAGCTCCTCAACCAGTACCACCACAGCTTTGATGACCAGCAGGTGGACCTTGATCTCATTATGATGTTGCTCCACAACATCTGCACCACCACTAATGAGGGTGAGGTTTGACATCGGAAAAACAAACATATCCATCAAGTTTGAACTGTTTTCCTTCCAACCAGGTTCCTTTTCCAGACTGACAAAACTCTGACCTCAAGGTACATTCACACAGAACGCGAACGAGACAAGCTGAGCGAGCTATTCATGTTATCCCTATGTAAAGGCATGTTCAGGAGCAAATTAATGATTTACTATGCGAACAGTCAAACATGGCTGAAATAAAACTGAGAACAGTGCGGTAGATGTGAAAATAGAGCAAAGCAAAATTTCGCTCAAGTTCAAAATTCTGAACTTTTCTGTCATTTCATGTTGTGTTGAGGGTCCTCCTTGTCCATTTAGTTAAGCACAATTTTTTTTTTATGTCTTACATAATAGATTTAAACAGTACAATTGACCATATTTCTATTGAGTAGTGATGGATTGATTGACCAAAGATTCCTGTAGTTCGTGTCCCGGAGGGAGATCAGTACCCCAGCCCCGATGCAGGGTAGCAGCGGAATGAAAGGATTTCTGGTGACAGACAATCTCTGCCGGTCATCCTGGATTCATAGAACCATAGTTACATGCGTAACTTCCATTCTGTTTCATCCCTCCTGAACACCAGGGGGCAGTGCTTGAAAGCACTGAATGACTAATACCAACTATGTCACGTGGAATCCTGAGCACATACCTCACTGAGAAGACCCAAAGGATCCTTAAAGAAGAACCTAGCTCAGAGGATGAGGGGTGACCGTGCTGACGTAAAATCTGACAAACGTGCTTGGGGAAGCCCATGACAAAGCAGCACATAGGGTTTCTAGTGGAACCCGCCTAATAATTGCCCAGGAAGCAGAGACACTCCTGGCGGAGTCGGCCTGCACACCGGCACTGGAAGTGTCCTGCACTGTCAGCGTGGCAGATGACATCCACAATCGAGAGAGACACTGTTTGAAAAGAGGAAAATCCAACTCGGACCCATCACCGGTCACATCAGACAGAGGCTGAAACCAAGCCAACCTCAATGGCTGGTTACAGTGGAACCAGGGCAACACTTTAGGTACAAATGCTGTGTTTGGCCACTAGGTAACCCCAGAGCTGTCGGACACCATCTGAGACACGAAGGACTGGCAGTTTGTACCTTACCGACCCTCTTAGCTTAGACAATAGCCAATAAAAAAGTTCTTACATGACAGCCACACGAGGTCTGCCTGCACTAAAGGCTTAAATGGAGAATAGCAGTACAACCATCAATAGCAGGATGATTACACAATACTGCTGCAACGTATATAGGGCTGTCACGATGTATTAAATAATTTGAGGACCTTGACTCATAACATTAATCAAGGCAAATTATCTGCCTAGATGTTTGGTTAAATTCTGTTCTGGCAGATAACTAATGATAGCCTAACCTGCTGATGCATGGAGGGAGACATTGACGGGCAAAAAGCAGTGCAGAGAAAGAGACCAAATGTTTTAAAAGTTGAATTTAACAAAAAAATAAAACCCCAGCTTTTACCTGCTGAAGCATAGCTGAGAGCAACTTCAACATTTCCTAGTTATCTAAATATGCCTAATCTACTAATAGTTGCACAGTACCACCCCCACCCCTTCTGATAAGCTGGACAGCAGAAGAGAGAGATAACTTTAAATTTAGCTATTTTTCATATTGGTTCATTTTGTGTGCAAGTCTGGTGTCTTCTACTTGTTTATGCCGCGGTCACACCCAAATTTCCCCAATGTGGGACACTAAAGGCATTTACATTCTATTCTATTAAACATAAGTAAGAGTTTTTAAAAAGGCTGTATTTGTCATGCCTAAATTTAAATTAGCTGTTTACCTTTTTGATGAATGTGAAATTATTTTATTTCTAGTCTAATTTTGTACTAAAACAAAGTCACAGACACCATATCACCGTAGAGGAGGTGCAAACACCGTCTTTGCCAACAAACCTACCTGCAAGTAGTCCTCGAACAAAGATCAGCCCGTTGCAACCCTGAAGGCCAATAGATGATGGGGCGTCTGACAAGGGAAGAAGCAGTTCAAGGTTTTTAAGCCAAAGCTGGGCAAAACAATCTGCACACAAGAAGAAAAAAAAAGAACAGAGCCTTGGGTGATGTCCGACTCTATAGTGGATCTTTTCCATGGACTCCACTAGGCCATACTCTACTCCACATACATGGACCTTTTCCCCCTGCCCGGACAGATTTTTTTGCCCCCTCTCAGGGGGTTTATCTAGTCGATGGGGGGACAACCGTGATTTGAGGACAGCAGACCTGCCTCCTTGTTCTCTGTAGCCTTCTGCAGGAGGAAAGAAGCAGAAGAAGCCGACACACACACAGACCACGCCCGCATATGTGCTAAGTGCCCACAGCCGGGGACGGCTTGTCTGCCGCTACATGAAGCAAAGCGGATTCATCAGCACTTTGAATCATCTTGTTACTAAAAAGTGCTATATAAATGCACTTACCTTACCCATACCATTGTGGATCAGGCATGCAGAGTCTGAGCTGCGTTTTTATTCTACCATTTCTCACCATTTCTTCAGTCAGTGCCATGCTGCTTAATAGCAGCAGGGCGAAAAATGGAGGGGGCGCTTAAAGCTACTGCCTTACCGGGTCTGTGGAAAACAAAAAGAGGTACATTTGTCTATGCTCTCTGAAGACGCATTATCCTCCTGAGACCCAGCAATTCCTTTTTAGTACACTTTAGTTTTTTCTTAATTCCTCATAAGCTTTACATGTGACTCTGTTTAGTCCTGGAATTTTTTAGAGGACAACCATAGTTTTCCAATGATATATGGGTGTGGCCATGGCAAGTAGCCTTTTGCTGTCTTTTGTAAATGGCTGCCATCTCAATTACCATATTTTTTCAGACTATAAGGCACACCTTAAAACTCTTAAATTTTCTCAAAAATTGATGGTGCGCCTTATAATGCGGTGCGCTTTATATATGATTCCCGTTATGCTTACTGACCCATTTTATGTGGTACAATGTGGTAAGTACGACTTTGGTAAGGAATGAAGCTGTTCCGCTCAGTGGATATTCCGAGCATTAAATGACGTGTTAAATGTTCGCGACTGCGTGGTGTCACACTATAAACTTGTCGGTGGCAAGTCCACTAAGCTAACAGTATGCACACAGTACAGCCGAGTATGTGGGAGCCTTTAGGCAGCCCATGCCCGGAGTACATGCTAGCAACAATACACCTAGTAACTTAATTCAATGTAAAAGTTGCATTTATTTTGGCCTAATGTTAGAAACAGGGCAGTGTAGTCCATCTACTCTGTCCTCCTGACAGAGACGGATAGAGAGCTGTGGACGTGAAGGGGCGGAGTGATATTACACACTTGGGAAGAATATTTAGTGCTCCTTATAATCCGGTGTGGCTTATGGCACATTTTATGGAACAAGGAAAGGCAAGCATGATTTTTCATGTTTGTTTCATATTAATTTAGTAGACAGCTCTATGACATAGTGTGAGAGCATTCTTAATAGAATAATTGAGGGAGACTCAGATATAGACCTTTTAGGAAGAAGAGGGAGTAGCTCAAACAGGAGAGGATAATGCACATGAGGAGCAAGATAAATTTGACCAAGGCGCAGAGTCAGAGGAAGCTGAGGAAGACACAGGCTCCATCTGAATACCCTTAACAATAGCATCTAGTGGGGCGTGCTGGTGGTGCAGCGTGTAGCGCGACCCATGTACGGAGGCTTTAGTCCTTGACACGGTTGACCCAGGTTTGACTCCGACCCACGGTCCTTTGCTGCTCCTTGACCTTTCATGGGGTCAACAGTCAGAACTCAGTCATGGGGAGGAAAGGAGCATCAGACTGCTGTGCTGAATTTGGACAGCCTTTGACTCCGATGTCATGACGTCACTTGGATAATGCGAGTCATATCCGGGCTTACAGCCGTCTGAAAATTAACTACAAAGTGTGCGATCTCTTATCTCCAGGCATTTTCATTGATTTCCACGAGGAGGGCTGTGGTTATGTCATATAATGCAAAGGGTTCTGGGATACCCCATAGCTCCTTAGCACTGGTAAGGGACTTTGCGAGTGTCCTAGAGTGTCCAAAACTAGCCGCGGGAGGAAGCATACAGGCTCCTTTTCCTCCCTTCTTACTTACTGAATGCAGTATTCAGACAGCATTTATCACGGGAACTGCTGACACACTGTTGCTTTGGCTAAAAAGTCCTCGCTCAATAAGGGTGTTTGGATGGACCCACAGAGCCTGCTGAAGTGTGACATTGTCCATTAGGGGCCAAAACCAACACACAGGCTTTTCAATCACAGCTATTGTTGAAATGAATAAACACATGTTCATAACTTGAATCAATAATTTGAGTGTGTTTTGATGCCCCTCAATGCCATGTAAGGCATCAACCACTCATGGGATTGAGCCATAAGATACCTGTTCCACTGTTCCTGTTCCAAAAAAACAAAAGCCGCAAGTCCAAGTCACAAGGGCTGCATTTTTTTTCATCGCCTGATTTTGACTTTTCCAGAGAGCCCTACTAATATGAAACGCTACAAGACTGCAAGATTAGACAATGGTTAACTGCAATCAAGTTAACTGTAAATATGAACATTTTACTTATCTCCAGATACTTGTGAGTAGTAAGAAGACTTTGGGGATTCACTATTTCTAGCAATTTAAGTTCATGTTGTTGCATGTTTTCTTTGTCACTGTCTACTAATCATGGTTGCCAATAATTAGAGTGGTTGGTTTGTGAGTTATCATGAATTCTCAGCATTTTTTTAAATTTTAATAAGCATTATGACACAAAGAGCTCAGGTCAGCATATGTACGTAGTCACCATTGCATAAACTGTGCCACAATGTGATCTTTTATCTTGTGATCTGCAGGTGCTGTCCTCATATTTCTTCCTGGTTATGATGAAATTGTGTCATTGAGGGATCGTATCCTCTTTGATGATAAGAGGTTCTCCACACACTCTGAGAGGTAGTACCATCTAAGGAAAAAGGAAGTCATTGCACAGTTCTAATAATAGTTTAGAGCAGGGTTTCCCAAAGTGTGGTGCGCGCACCCCTGGGGGTGCGCGAGCTGCCACTAGGGGGTGCACGAGGCGAAAACTGTAATGGCGTCTGACCGTGTTTTTTTCCCCCCACTCAATAAAGATGTGTAAATAAGCATTTCTTTTGTAAAGCTAAAAAAACTTAATTTAATCAATAAATAAAAATGTATTGTAATGTTCCTTATTAGACTTTATGGCTAAATGCTGTTGCACACTTACTGTTCCTTTAAATCAGATTACTTTGGGGTCATACCGGAAGAAATGTGTGGCTTCCGGGGAGAGGAGTCGTGATTCGGGGGACCAGCGGAGTGAAAGCTGTTCTGCTGTTTTGTTTGTCCTAAAATAAAGTGTTAGCAGCAAAACCTCGGTCTGGTGCTTGGGTGTCATAACGGAACGATACATTATTAACACGAAAATGTTAATAAACTGTATTTATTTAGAAGAAATCTTCTTCTACTCTTCATTTTAAGATGGAAAAATCAGCATTGTGCTGTATATGCGCATATGGCTTGTGGTCTCTGCTTCAATAATTCTCGCAAATATGCTCAATAGGCTGAAATCAGGGGAACAGGTGAGACATCCAAGGTGAAAGTTAGTCATTAAAGAGGAGAGGAAGAGAGTGAGGGAGAAATTGGAGGCAACAGAGGAGGGAATCGCAACGGATCCGGGAGACGAAAACAAGCTCCTGACTTTACGTTGTTTATGTCAGCAGAGGAAACATTTAATTTGGGCCGAAAGTTTTATTTCCGAGATTAAATTGAGTGACTCGGTCTCCATGGATCGCGCAGCGCTGCTGCTCATGGTGCCGCGACTTTAAACCGGTGACAATCACTGACGCGCATGACACGCACACCACTGTCGTTACCGCTGCTCCTGGGGGGATTTCTTGACTATGCTCACGCACAGATCTGTAATACTTCTCATTGCGATTGGGACAGGTGCAGACTGCACCGTGCAGTTAATTTTAAAGAGGCACTTTTAGCGCATATTCAGGCAGAAACGGGCTGGGGGAGCCGAGGTGTTGCCGTGGGCGTGATTACCCGCTGAAGGTAACCGCTTTGAAACAATCAGAAAGATTTCTCTGATTAATAACATCTTTATGGAGCACTCTGTTATTGTTACTCTGTGCTGCTTCACCAGTTCTCTCTCTCGCTCGCTCGCTCGCTCGTCATCGGACACAAATCAAACTACTGCGTGTTTGTACTTTGCAGCGTAAATTGTGCGTCAGACTCAGATTTAGAAGCTTTGTTATTTATATATATAGATATATAGATATATATAAATAAATAAATCAATCAATCAATCAATCAATCAATCAATCTTGGGGGTGCGTCAACCCGGCTGGGACATGGAAGGGGGTGTGCCGCCAAAAAAGTTTGGGAAGCCCTGGTTTAGAGCAATGAAAACTTGTGGAGAAAAAAACAGCTGTTTTTTCATTGGCTGAGTCATAACATTCTTAAAACAATGTTTATTATATCACCATGTCATTAGAATAAAAATAGCTTTAGATATAACCTACCTAAACCTTATCTTAAACATTTTAATAAGGCTGAGATAAGTACTATATAAATGTCTTGAAAATTGCATGAACATAATTAATCCAGAAACTCCTCTCTGAAGACTATCTGGACACATATAAGCTGGAGTACTTGCAGCACTCTCCAAATCCAGTCTAAAGCTTTGATTGGGATATCGGCAAAGTTAAAGGTAGAGTGGACGATTCTTCCTGAAATGTAGCCAAGAAATACTCAAGTCACTTTTTGAATAGTGCATACGCAAGACCATCCTACCTGCTCTTCTGCTTCTCAGAGGGACCGTGTGAAATAATCTTTATCCACTCTGGTCTTATTTCTTCCTCTTCTTCTCATAAACTTGTAAGAGAGTTTGCTTCTTGCAGCTCTCAGCCATTTTCAAAGTATACGGTGAGAGCAGCGGCGCTACAATGAATGGCTAACACTAAAGCTAACCCGATACATAAACGCTAGAAGTGCGCAGCAAGAGGAAACTAGCAGGGAACGAGCTTGCACATTGGTGTTAGGCGAGGACTTCACACTGATTGGCATTCTGACATGCCCGAACTTGAAGCCAAAAAAACATTGTCCACTATACCTTTGATGTTGCATGCATATTGCAACTTATTGTTGCAGATTTGGGAATATTTTGGCCCATAAATCAGTTCTTTGCCTGTTGTGGTATGCACATTTTACCGCCTTGTTGCAATCTGACCAAAGCTTGACTTAGACGCATTTAGTGGCACAAGGCAAAATTTTCTGAATTGAAATAATACTGTTTATTTGGAAATATTTCTATATAAAGCTTGCTTTAATTGTTTGTTCAGTGTGTTGATCTACACCAGTGGTTGTAGTTTGTTTGGCTGATGTGTCCCTTCTTTCAGTTATCAGGTATTCACACTGCATTCAGATATGCAGACTCTGGATCAGAAAAGAGCCATGAAGCCTACTCCGTTTGGTGTCAGGAAGATAGTGAGTCACCATTTTCACTTCTCAAGTGTGTGCAGGAAAATGTAAATGTTGGTCTGTATATTACAGTTGTTCTTAACTTTCATTTTTACATTCATTATTACTTTCAAAAATGTAGGCTGATGTTTTTATTAATGCAAAAAGCCTTTCAAAATTGTAGACAAATTATACTTTCCTTAAAGGTCGGGACACATTATGCAGCTTTCACGATCAAGACAGATTTTGATTGGTTTCTGTTGAATTCATGTGAAATTAAGCTAAACTTCTAGGGTCTTCTAGGGTGAAACTAAGGACATCAAATCATGATTGGAGAAAACTGCATTTTACTCACATTTTTATGTGATTTTTAAATGGAGGTCGTCTGATATTTTCGGTCGATATTTGAGTTTTTTTGCTGCATCGGTATTGGCCGATACATCTACGTGTTGGCCGATCCATTAGCGTATTCAGCCGCCATGATGTGAAGTCACGTAAATGGCATAGATTGCTGCTGCCTCCCTGGCAGAGAGCGGCTGGTAATGTAAGACTAGTTGTAAGCCAGTAAGTTTTGAACTTTTTTTGTATTTTTAACTGTCTAATTTAGATGTATTTGCGCTTTGAATGTCTGCCTCTATGTATGTGAGCTGGCTGAAACATCTTCTGTTTCACTCGAACGGGCAGGTCATCTGAGCAGTGCATTTTTTTTATTTTTTTATTTCTCTTTCACTCTGCCACTTAAACTCGCGTATCAACGTTGTTCTTTTTAAATGGTGGTCGAAGCCACTTAAAGTCAGTATAAACCTCCTTTTCCACTGTCTAAAAAAACGTCTGATCTCCAGCTGGCCACCTGCCACCTCTGCTTTACATAAAATAATGTCCATATGAAGCGTTTTTGTTCTCCTCCTTCTCAGTGTCTCGCAGGGACAAGTTGTTACGTTTAAGAGTTGCAACGCAGGTGTTTTTTGGGGCCACTTTTCTAATTGAAGCTCATTGTTAACGTCAGCTGGTCTGTGTCCTGGTCATTAGCTGCACTTGTGCTAAGCGAAAATTTAGTAAAAGTCCGGTTGCCTCCGATTTAAGCCTCTTTGCTGTTGAGACAGAGTGGTGTACCTACAGCAGGTGTGTGTGTGTGTGTGTGTGTGTGTGTGTGTGTGTGTGTGCGCGTCTTCTTCTCTCTGTTCGTCTTTGACAGTTTCCTTCAGACCAGCTAGAGCATCATAGAGGGCATAGTCAAACATCCTTTTACAACAACTTTTTTAAGTAGAAACAAATTAATTAAATATATAAATCAAACAGGATATGTTCTCAGGAAGTTAATTTGAATTTATTACTGGCTGAAAAAAACACCAAGATTCAGATTAACATTTTAAATTATTTTGGTTAAGTTGCTGTTTAATAAATGTTCTCAGAATGTAAATTTGCACAAAAGGGTTCCTGCTGCTACATGAAGTGCACAAACATTTAAGTATTTGTTTATTTTTTTATTGTTGTATATTTATTTTTAAAGGAGCATTGTGCAAGTTTGAAGTTTTTTCCCCTTTCTCATACATGTTTGACATGTAAAATGAGTTTTTCTCTATTTAATGCAATTGCCTCAATAGTGAGTTCATGAGAGTGATCAGCGTTGTGTTTTCTGGGCATGGGTGTGACATGGTGCGCTCTCGCTCATCTGGCTACTTTGTTGAGTCTCCGTCATTATTGATGCATTAGCGAGTGAACTTGGGCTAGCTTCAATATTTAAAGCTTTCTTACCTCAGAAGTCATGACACCTCTAAACAAAAGAGCTGTGCAGTCTTAGTGGCAGATTCTTTTCCTCTCCTCCTATACACAACAATGGTGTTGTTGTCGGCTTCAAGAATTACCCACGTATCGGGTATCTGTTTGCCTGATGTCAAAATAATCTGGAATCGCTATCGGCCTTAAAAAACCTGTATCGGCCCATCTCTAATTTTAAAGCTTGGGACACTGCGCTACTTTCACAGTCATGACAGATTGTAAGAAATGGGTTTTTGCACCAACAGACCAGTTTTGTGTCCTGACTGAAAGACTGGGGATTATTACACACACACAACACATTCACCTTCAGATGATTAAACAGGATCAAAAATATCACTTCGTGGCGCTAATATGAAAATGATCTGGAGTGTCATTTATAAAAGTTTTGTATGCATAAAATAAAACTTGCATATGTTCTTTTCCATGCAAAGGTTGTGATCTTTTTCAAGGAAAAGCTGACAGGAAATTGTCCGTCACACAAACTTGGAAGCTGGTGCGGTGATCAGTTCAGTTTGTTTGACTGCGACTGAGGTGGGGATGGGTTGGTTCGCTTCCCCTCTCACACCTGCAGACTGACCACAAATACCTCAGACTAACAAAGACAAATCAGGGGGAAAGTTGGGGAATGGAAAACATTTGAACCTGTCTGTATGATTTAAAAGAATTGACTTTGTAAAGTGTTTTCAGATGAAGTGTCTTGTGAATTGCTGCTATATAAATAAAGTGTAAAATCTTAGATGCAATGCAAAAGTTATTTTTTTTTTAATCATTGATGTGTTTTGCTTTTCAGTGACTTATTTGTAAGCAGGCTTCACTGCACTCATTTATTAATTTTGTATAACTACAGTTAGCATTTTCACAGAGAGTGACAGACATGCATTTTTGCTGGTGAGAAGCAAGTAAAGCATTTTTCTAGATCAAGAAAATAAAAAAAATGTTGGACATTCTGTGTTTTTAATGGGGCAAACCTGCTAAACTCTCTTTCAGATGTGAAGTAATTTATTGATCTCGTTTATACAAAAATACATTTATATGGATGCCTTTGTTTATTAAAATATTCTGCATTTACTTACTTTCAAATTAACAAACAAAGAGAACTTGTGTTTTTCATTTTAAAAATTAAATTACCGGTATTGTGTCCCTCGAGTACTTTACACTTGACTATCTTTGCTCGTATGACAAGAAGAAGGTCCTGAGTAAAAAAGGGATTTTTTACCCAGGACCTTCTTGCTATAAAACAGCACAGACTGATGTGTGGCCAAATGCCTCCAATAACACATTTGTCATATTTTCATCAACTAACAGTCACTTTACCAGATATTGACCTTTTTTGTCCATGAATGATCACTTCATATTCAGTCAACTGAGGGCAAAACCATACAACACTGGAATGCTGTTGAATGAACAAATGGGGACTGTATTCTGATAATTGTTTGATAACTGTTGCTAACCTGGTTTCTTCCTGCCCATTTTATCCTTACAGATTCTCTCTACTAACATCGCTGAAACAAGCATCACCATCGATGATGTGGTCTTTGTTATTGACTCAGGAAAGGTCAAAGAGGTGCTGATCCTAGAAGAATAGTTGTTTTGTAACCTTAACATGAATGATATAAGAATCCAATTTCAGCCAGGTTGTTTTTAGTTCATTTTAAAGCTTTTTGTTTGTGTGGGTTTTTTTCTTTTGCAGAAGTCCTTTGATACGCTCACTCGTGTTTCTATGTTAAAGACTGTTTGGATCTCAAAAGCCAGTGTTCTGCAGAGAAAAGGAAGGTAAGATTGGAATATTACTTTGTCTTGGGCTGAATCCTATTTTACCCATAGGCCTTTGATCGCACCTTCTGTGCAATCAGACCAAGAGCTAGGGCATCTTGGTTGTTTCTGTATTGCAGTAGAAGGCAAAGCAGCACTGCTTTCTACTCCTTCAAAATGGACTTTTTTGAGACACACTTAGAAACACAAAGGCTTACATATATAATGGTAAGTGAACTGAAAATGTAATTTCTAGCTATACTGGCAATCATATGATTTTAATGCCAAAAGCACATTCACTGTTACACTCTCAGATGTCCACATATTTATAAACTGGTACTCAGAATAGTAGGCTACTTGGGGTTAAGCGTCTTGTCATCATTTGGGTCAACAAGTACTAGAATGTCATGATCGAAAGTTTGTCATGTGTTAAAAGCATTGCACAAGTATAAAGGTAATTTTTTTTCCTTTCCCATACACACCTTTACAATTGCCCGACTTGTAAAATTAGTTATCTTCTATTTACAGCAGTTGCCTGGATTAGTCAATTCATGATAGTGATTCAGGTTGTATTATCTGGGCGTGGTTATGGTCTTGTTCAGTGGCCGTTTGGTTCCCTTCCATACCTCAGTCATGTCTGATCAATACACACCATGTCCCTCTGGAGTCTCGAGGCAGGACTATAACATCACTGGAGGACAGTCCATTCCTGGTTCTTGAAACTTTGGAAGTTGAATTTTCTTGACATGTTCCTTGCTACCCTTGACTTATAGCATTTACAAAATATGCAAGAAAAATGCACACAGTGTGCATTAAGTTTGAGTGTAGCTCCAAATCCAGACCTTCTTGGGTTAATAAATTGATAGTTTTTGTGTGATTTTGTTGTCAGCACATGGAACTATGTAAAGAACAAAGTATTTAATAAGAATATTTCATTCATTCAGATCTAGGATGTGTTATTTTATGTGTTTTATGTTTTTGAGCAGTGTAGTTTGGATTCAGGTAAAATACTATTTAACACTTGAAATTATTTTATATTCTGTAGTTCTTTTTTTGTTTTGAGCATTTGGAGTGTTTTAATCATTTTCTGTCTTGTCAGTGTTGATATTCCTCCTACAACATACTTTTTATTGAAGATGTAGTGTTTCATCCTTTTATTTATAGTTTCTATAATGTCCTTCTATTTCAATGAAAAATATTAAATTTGTACATTTATTTTGTTTGTTTTTGTTCCAAATATTTAAAAAAAATAAACCGTCAGTGATCATTATTTGTTTTAGTTTTTTTACCCTTTTGTTTGAGTTAAAAAAAAAAAAAAAAAAGTATTGATAATGGTATCGTAAAATACCGGATTGATGAGGAGTATCGTTAAGAGTAGCGTGGCCAGCCTGGCTTTGTAAACAAGAGACTGGAGAACAACATGAAGAGAGGCAGTGATGTCATACCATGGTCCCATCTCAAATATTACCTTTAGTTCTTCACATCACTATTTTTTAGTTCTATCCAAAATAATGAAACGCCTATTGCTTCTTTAAACTATCACTTGAGTCAGGTGTTCTGGCCGACTAATAAATCACTACTAAATAATGCCGGACCGAGCCTGACCCCTCTGCAATGCCTCACGGTAAAACGGCAGCTCGGCGTGATCGAAGACCGTTATTAATTTTCAATGTCAATTCAATTTTATTTATTTAGCGCCAATTCATGAAACATGTCATCTCAAGGCACTTTACAAAGTCAAATTCAATCATATTATACAGATTGGTCAAAAATGTCCTATATAAGGGAACCAGTTGATTGCATCAAAGTCCCGACAAGCAGCATTCACTCCTGGAGAACCGTAGAGCTACAGGGAGAGTCGTCTGCATTGTCCATGGCTTTGCAGCAATCCCTCATACTGAGCAAGCATGAAGCGACAGTGGGAAGAAAAACTCCCCTTTAACGGGAAGGAAAACCTCCGGCAGAACCGGGCTCAGTATGAACGGTCATCTGCCCCGACCGACTGGGGTTACAGATTGACTCTTAAGAGCCTCATATCAGAACATCAAGTAGAAAGAAAATTCCCGTTCCTTAACGGAAACAGGGACACAGCATTAAGGTAAGAACCAATCAAATCAATCCATTTATGTTGTTTTTACTTCAGACTGTGGCTAAGCAGAGGATTGCTGTTTCTGTTGTCACAACATAAATCAGAACGTTTACTCACGTCGATCAACTCTGCAGTCACATCTGAGTGATTGGCAGCTTTAGCCTCAGCTTCAGTGAACACCAACATTCATACTGTATTCCCAGCTCTATTCCAGTCTTTAACCTCTTGAAAGCATATATTTTTTGTGCTTTTTTAACACTGGATCTTGGACCATTCTTCATTGTTTCCACATTTTGCCAGGAGATGCTAATAGCCGTTAGCTGATTCCTTGTTTATCCCCTGCTGCACATGCGCAGTGTCGTACATCCGTTGTTATAAATATACTGTGTTCTCAGGTTTCAAGCTTCTGACATTTTCCTCCTAAACTAATAATAATCATCATGGCCAAACTCTTAAATATTAATTTCCTTAAGGTCTCCAGAACTTAAGTTTTTTGTCCCTGACTGCATTTGCAAACCTGGCTTTTGTGATTAGTGGGGGAAGGCTATTTCTTTTCCAAATAGATTTTTAGCCAATATCTGTACAGGATTTGTTTCACTATGGATAAAAAAAACTCTTATCAGCTTCACCTTGCATCTTCAAAAGGTCTTTTGCTTCTGTTTAGGGGATGATTTGCATATTTGGCACCAAAACATATTCATCACTATGACACAGATGTGAATTCAGAAGGAGACGAGTACTATATGAGCTGTATGTTTTTATAATGTCTCTCCAGAGCTGGCCGCTGTAGACCTGGGATTTGCTTCCATCTATTCAGTCGTCTCAGATTCAACAACATGCAAGAGTTCCAGGTTCCACAGCTGCTGCGGATGCCACTGCAGGTAGACACAACCATTGTTTCAGCTTTTCCTAGCATAGTAACAACAGTTCTGACTATTTGTAACTAAGTGGATAGACGTATAAAAACTTGTGACATTTTTTGGTGACATCTACCTAGGTTACTTAGCATTGGGATAAAAGTTTATGATAGGAGCTTCTTTCAAACAAATGCTAGGACAGTATTAGCATATGTAGGGGTGAAACATGTCTGCTTATTGCCAGGCTTTTACAAGGACAGGCAAATCTAGAGATTATATTACTAGGATGTAAAAGGTGCTGTAAAAGCCGAGCTGACCCTAGCCATTTTGGCACCCTAGGCGTAATTATGATGCAACCCTCCCCCACAACACACACACACCAACCCCCTCACCCCCAACTAAGTATCAAAAACCTCAATATATAATAAATCATGTAGCATTGTTCTACAGTACACATGGGTAAATACAGCTTCATGTTAGATGCAACAAAATAAAAATAGAAACAGTATTAATAAACAAGTGGCACAATTCAATTTCAGTCCAACTCCACTTTATTTCACACTGAAATATCATCAATAAGTACTACAAAATACAACACAATTAAAACTTTACACAAAATGACAGAATAAAACCTAACAGAAACCAGTGTAGACATAACGCAAGATAAAATAAGAGAATTCCTCAAAAACACTATGTACAAAAATATGCTTAATTTACCAATGTTTTATATTAAATATTGGGCCCTATTAATTGTAGAAATTGTTTTGGATTTGATCTGAACAAACTGTTCTTTATGTGTTAAAACAGACGGCCAGTCAGCAGCTCTAATGGTGCAGATTTTACCTCACTGTGCCATGTTCAGGTGGAGGGGACAATTCCAATTATTATAGCATTACCAGAGGCAGCTGATGTAGAGGGGACAGGACCGGTTGTTGCTGGAGTCTGAAGTAGAGTGTTTGCAAATAACCCATGTTTTGAAGATGCAGGTCTCATATCTTTTCAATCCATTTCAGATTTGCTTCTGAAATATCTAAATATTACTGATGATAAGCCACATAAAACTTTCCCTGTATCACTCTAAACACAAAGAGCAAGAGTAGAATTGATCTACATTGTAACTACTCAATTTGCATAAAAATTTTAAAATGTATGCATTTTCATTGGCTGGGCAATATTGTATCGATATTGTGATGACCAGATGTAGTCTTGGATGTTGATTCTGATAATGTTGTGATACAGCGTAGGCCTAAGTGTTGTCTCTTTTTGGTTAAAGGCTTCATTAGACTACAGTGAAATGGTGTCATTTTGTGAACTTAAGACTGTTCTAGCAGTTTTATTATTATTTACCTTATCCATTATTACACCTTCATAACTGATACATATTAATCAAGAATCTCATCATTTAAATATGTTGCAAGATCAGCATTAGGCTGGAAATGAAAACCTGACTTTATTATTGTTTATTATTTTGATCGCGGTCTTGTTTCAATAAAGGTGCTTGTGAGATGATGATGATGATGATGATGATGATGATGATGAGCTACTTCAGTGAAAGCTCCATTCACCCTCAGATGAGATGATTTTGGATCTTATCACTCAGTTCTGGTCTAATGATGGATGTGAACTTGTCAATAAAAGCGTAACATAATGTAAATGGCGCGGTCAGGAGAGGTGAAGAGGGCCACGGTCAGACCGGTGTGGTCGACACGGTTCGCACGGCCTACACTGAATGAGCAAAGCAGTGACTTTTGCTCGAGTTCAAAAATCTGAACTTATGTGTCAATTTGCATTGCAGCAACCAAGACGGGTTGTTGTTGTGACACGGAGAAGGAGCAAAGCTTTTTTCAATCAAAATAAGACATAGAAAAATGATCAAGTAAGGAATGCTCTTTAGAGGTTTGTTAGTTGCTTTGAAATAAAGCGTTTTAATTTAGACCTTAGCAGGACTGTTAAATCGTTCATCTTCTGCAGCCGAGTTGGGTGCTCTGTCTCTTGGCCTGTTGCTCTGCTCTGTCCCGCTGCTCTCTTGGTGCTTCTATCTGAGCTCTATAACAGGGACACCAGCGCCGTTGTTCGGTTTTCCCCATTAAATGCAGAACCGTGAATCCACAGCGCCCCTAGCATTTGCCTATACTGCCTGTGGTTAGGACCAGCTCTGTTTAAAAGGATTTGGAATCTGCAAAGTTAAATTATGGAAAACTTGAACAAACCTTGTTATTTAGTTGGAATAATTTACAAAGCTGCCAGGTGTTTTCTCTTTTTTTAGCAATTGTTGGCAGGTCAGTGAAACTCACGGGCAGTGGAACGGATAAGGCATAAAGTAATGTGAAGCTAAAAGTTGACCAGTGTCTTCACAGTGCTGGATATTATGCATTGTCACATTGTGTTTGTCAGGAACTGTGTCTGCAGACCAAGCTGCTGGCTCCTTCATCCTGTCCAGTTGCTCAGTTTTTGTCTAAAGCGCCACAGCCACCTCCCACACATGCAATCCAGAGTGCTGTGCAGATGCTAAAGGTAACCGTTTTTCCCAAGATCGATCATTCTGTTGATGCTAAAGTGGCTGTTAATTCATGCTAATGTTCCTGCACACCCACTAATGTATTCCAGCAAGTATATTTGTATTCTTGATGTCAACCTTTCCCTCAGACAATAGATGCTCTGGACCATAATGAAGACTTGACTGACATGGGGTTCCACCTGGCTGATCTACCTGTGGAGCCCCACCTGGGCAAAATGGTGCTCTGCGCCGTCGTGCTCAAGTGCCTTGACCCTATTCTCACCATTGCATGTACCCTGGCCTATCGTGACCCTTTCACCCTTCCCTCTGAAAGTTCTCAGAAAAGAGTTGCTCTGCAAAACCGCAAACGTTTCACTTCCAACACCTTCAGTGACCACATGGCCCTGCTCAGAGCTTTCCAGGTACAGATATTAGTCTTTTTCAGTACTGATGCTAAATCTTCTTCTCATCCATCACTGTAAACAAAGCGACTAGGGATACCAATTTCACCACTGCAATGAAAATAACGTAGAATTTTCAGTTTATGAGTAATGAAACATACAATCGCTAAATTGGTCATGCACATTTTAAAGTTTATTTAGCTAAACAGTTGGGACAAATAAAATGGTTCAAAGACAAAAAATTAAATGCTGCTCTCAGCAGGAATTGATTGAATATTCTGAAAACTGTATTCAGAAGAAAATTGATGTATATTATAAATATAGTATAAGATATTCAGAAGAATCAGCAAAGCAGTGAATTAAGCTTTCAGCAGTAAATATTGTTTCTTTGAGGAAGAACATTGAATTTTGACTCCTAGAATGTGAATTAATTCTTAGCCCATGATTCCTAGCTTTGCTCATGAAATTAAGATCTTATGTCCGGTGTGATATCTCAGGGAGCTGCATAGTTAAATCTCACACAAATTGGATTAAATGACAATGCAGCAGGCATATTACTGAGCCAAACAGATTATTAATATGGCAGGTAAAAAAAAAAAAAACTTACCCAACTTGCTCAGGACAGTAAATCTTTTCCAGACTGAGAGAACACATGATTCCCAAAAGTTTTTGATTATGGTTGGGTAGGCAGTAGATTTCTAAACTAATATATTTATCCTCCTCATCTACTGTACCAGTAGACAGTAGATGAGGAGGAGTAAAGGCTATAAAAAGTAAAGGCCCAGTTTCTGATCTGTTAGCTTATTTACAGCGCAGTAAAACCTTCCAGCACAAACGGTTGTTTGTGCTAAACAGCAGAGGTGTGGACTCACTTCATGTGTTTTAGAGTCCGACTCAAGTCACAAATTTAATGACCTTTTGGACTTCACTTGGACTTTCACATCAGTAACTTCACTTTGACCTGACCTCTTTTGACTTGAAAAGACAATATCAAGTTCATAGATATGAACCTGATTACGAAATATATTTACATACTGTTGCATAAATAATTAGAGTTGTTCTTTGATAATAAAACACCTTTGAAAATAATTTTTAAATCTAAAAAATATTGCTGTGATTAATGATGTGTGAGACATTGGAGATTAAAAGTTTAGGACTTGACTCGAGACATACATGCCTTGACTTTGGACTCAAGGGAATTCACAAGTGTTGGATGAAAAGACTTGACTTGCAAAACAATGACTTGGTCCCACCTCTGCTAAACAGGCAAAGGAAAATGAAATGTGCAACCCCATAGAGGTTTTTGCTACGTTGATAGGATAAGTTCTTTGAAGGAGTAATAAGAAAGAAATCAAATCAAAGTCACCACACCAACTATTGGTAGCCTTTCCAATGTCTGCTGTAATTTAATTTGAAGCTCAGCTGAACATTACAATGGGAGGTGTTTAATAATTTCTTGTGCTAGGCATGGCAGAAGGCTCGCAGTGAAGGCTGGGAGAGATCCTTCTGTGAAAGGAACTTCCTGTCCCAATCTACTATGGACATGATTCTTGGCATGAGGACACAGCTGTTGGGACAACTCCGCGCTATTGGTCAGTTTGACATTTTTGTTTTCTTCTCACTTCTCATTCATGCTCTGGAAAGCGTTAGAATCTGATGAAAACCATTAAAATACTTGAATTGTAGCTTGAGGTTTTTTGCAGTTCTTTGAGAATACCTCAACACCCACTGGGCAAACCTAGGGTGAGTTTAATGTGGATATTCATGTTGAACTGTCTGATCTGCGCCTTGATTGTGTAGTGTTATAGTGAGGAAGTATCTTGCACAGTAAATAATTACAAATGGTTTTAAAGTTTTTACTGAAGGGTCAAAATTATGAATTGGGAACAGTTTACCCCAGAAGTGTTCCTCCTGTTCATTTCCTTGTGTTTAGCCCCTTACAAGTTAACATATGCAGTTATTTAAATGTTTTATGGACATTTTCAATTGGGGTTATTTTTGCTAATGGGACCAGTCTGTTTGTCCGCCAGGTTTTGTGCGTGCACGTGGGGGCAGCGACATCCGTGATGTAAATCTGAATTCTGAAAACTGGGCTATTGTGAAAGCAGCCTTAGTCGCTGGCATGTATCCAAACTTGGTTCATGTCAACAAGAAGACTTCGCTGCTGTCCAGTAACAGAGAAAGGAAAGTTAATTTCCATCCAACATCAGTCCTGAGCCAGCTTCAGTTAAAGGAGGTAGGAAATTCATTTTGCTCTGTTTGCTGCATGGGAAACTGCTCCTACTCGTATGTATATATATATATATATATATATATATATATATATATATATATATATATATATATATATATATATATATATATATATATAGCCTGTTTTAATATGCAATTTTGCAAAAAATGACACATGCTTATACAAAAAATATTTTTATTTTGTTATTTTTTAAGCACTTTTCAGAATTGGAATGAAAACATCCTGGTGCCAAATGTTAAACTCTGGACTAAAATGGCTATATGACTAATCATGACGCCCTGATGTTTACACAGTGTGTAAACAAATGTGTAAAATACCTGTTTTCATGCCGATTATATTTTTTTTGCCTCTTAAACAAAGATAGACATGGTATTATGCATAAACATATACATTGATAAAAATTGTACATTTCAATAATGTCATAAGTTTTGTTAATTTCTTCACTCTCTCTCTTTCTCTCTCTCTCTCTCTCACTCTCTCTCTCACACACATCTAATTCTGAGCTTTCACACCAACAACAATAATTTCTTTGAATATTTTTGCTTGCTGTTTATATCCATATTCATACAGTTTAAGCCTGGAAGAAGGTTTTAAATTTCCAGGTCATTCCAGTCTTACACTTTGCTTGTAACTGGGCAGGAGCTTAGTACCCTGAGAGAGACTGTTTAGCAACTGTTTAGTAACTCCAGGTCCTTCGTTTGGCAACGTAATTCAGCCTTAGTTTGTCAAATACAGAGAAGACAGATTCCGTCTTCTCTGGATGATGTCACAGCTAACAGAACACCAGACCAGATGTACCTACTATGAAGATAAAAGAGAGAGAACAAAAGTTAAAAGCTGAAATGACAACAAGCAATGCAAAACTAGAGAACAGTTGCAATCGGTAGAGTGAGAAAAATAGGCCCTGATGTCCTCCAGCAGCCTAAGCCTATAGCAGCATAACTATAGAGGTAGCTCAGGGTAACATGAGCCACTCTGACTATAAGCTTTGTCAAAAAGGAAAGTTTTAAGATTAGTCTTAAAGGTAGACAGGGTGTCTGCCTCACGGACCAAAACTGGGAGTTGCTTCCACAGGAGAGGAGCCTGATAGCTAAAGGATCTGCCTCCCATTCTACTTTTAGAGACTCTAGGAACCACCAGCAGACCTGCAGTCTGAGAGCAAAGTGCTCTGTTAGGAATATACGGGGTAATCAGAGCTCTGATATATGATGGAGCTTGATTATTAAGGGCTTTATACGTTAGAAGGAGAATTTTAAATTCTATTCTTGATTTAACAGGAAGCCAATGAAGGGAAGCTAAAATTGGAGAAATTTGATCCCTTTAGTTGATTTTCATCAGAACTCTTGCTGCAGCATTTTGGATCAGCTGAAGGCTTTGAACTGCATTTTGTGGACTTCCTGAATGTAAAGAATTACAATAGTCCAGCCTTGAAGTGACAAATGCATGGCCTAGTTTTTCAGCATCACTCCTGGACAGAATGTTTCTAATTTTGGCAATATTCCGGAGGTGAAAAAAGGAAACTCTGGAAACCTGTTTAATATGGGATTTAAATGACATGTCTTGGTCAAAAATAACACCAAGATTTTTTACTTTATTACCAGAGGCCAAGTTAATGCCATCCAGATTAAGTGATTAGTTAAGAAGTTTATTTTTTGAGGACTCTGGTCCAAAGATTACAACTTCAGTCTTGTCAGAATTTAAGTGCAGGAAATTTAAAGTCATCCAGCTTTTGATATCATCAAGACATGACTGCAGTCGAAGTAATTGATTGGATTCATCAGGATTTATGGATAAATATAGCTGAGTGTCATCAGCATAACCGTGGAAATTAATCCCATGCTGTCTGATAATTTTGCCAATCGGAAGCATATATATATAGTAAAGAGAATTAGTCCAAGGACTGAACCCTGTGGTACTCCACAGGTGACCCTAGAGTTTGAGGAAGATTTATTATTAACATGAACAAACTGGAATCTGTCCGACAGATAAGATTTAAACCAGCCTAATGCTTTCCCCTTAATCCCTACAGTATGTTCAAGTCTTTGTAGGAGAATATTGTGATCAACTGTGTCAAATGCAGCACTGAGATCCAACAGGACAAGTATAGACACAAGTCCATTATCTGAGGCCATTAGAATATCATTTGTGACCTTCACCAGAGCTGTTTCAGTGCTATGATGAGCTCTGAAGCCTGACTGAAACTCCTCAAGTAGGTCATTACTTTGCAGATGTTCACATAGTTGATTAGCAACTACTTTCTCAAGAATTTTAGATAAGAAAAGAAGATTAGATATAGGTCTGTAATTTACTAACTCATCTTGATCAAGAGATGGTTTCTTAAGTAAAGGTTTAATAACAGCTACTTTAAAAGCCTGTGGTACATATCCATTTACCAAGGATAGATTAATCATGTCTAAAATAGGACCACTGATCAGAGGGAATACCTCCTTAAACAACTTGGTTGGGATCGGGTCTAACATACAGGTAGAAGGTTTAGATGAAGCTAAAATTTTAGATAGCTCAGAAAGCTCTACTGCTTCTAAACAGTTCAGACACTGCGCAGGTTCTAAAGATTCCTCCAATGCTGCCTCACTTACTGAGGATGAGGTAATCATGTTTGGGAGGATGCCAATTATTTTATTTTTAATAGAATCAATTTTATTTATGAAGAATTCCATAAAATCATTACTGCTAAGAGCTAAGGGAATGGATGGATCAACGGAGCTATTACTCTGTGTAAGTTTGGCAACTGTACTGAAGAGAAATCTAGGATTATTTTTGTTCTACTCAGTTAATGATGAAAAATATGCTGCTCTAACTCTGCGAAGGGTCTTGTGATACAACAATAGACTGTCCCTCCAGATTAAGTAGGATTCCTGTTGGTGTGTAGAGCGCCATTTTGTCTCCAATTTCCTTACGTTGTGCTTTGTACTAAGATTCTTAAAATACAATTAAAAGTATTCCAGTAATTTGTCAGCCTAGGACACGTCCAGATCATATGGATTAATGATGCCTCAGCCCACAGCGGTCACATAAAGTATCTAGTAATGAATATATCTTACTCTTGCAGTAATTTTTCAAAATTCTCGTTACAAAGGTGTGTAAATACTTCTGCAACCTTGATACCTAAAATGAGTTACTTTTTTAAAAGATAATTGTTTGCGTATTTGCTGGTCAGCTGTAATGTTAATTGGAAAGAAAGAATATGTAGCTTTGGTTTCCGCCGGGAGGGGAGAGAAGCAAGGCGAAGATTATACGGCACAGTTCCCTGGAAGAGGGAAACACCTCCTGGGCATTGCTTTAGCCCCTGCCACCCCCCGGTCCCCTACGCCCCGTTTGCAACATTGACACTTTGAAGAAATCTTCAAGAAATGAGCTATTTAAAAAAAATCAAAATACATCATTATAAATATCCACTGGGATAAATATCTGGATTGTACATCTAATGGTAAAATAAGACTGCTGATCTATGTTAAAGAACCAAAGTTCATCTTAAAGAATGGGGAATGAGGTTAAATTTGCTTAATTAATTTGGAACACCATTAAATCGACATTAATGTTCCATATTGCGGTAATAATGCGCATTGCACTATTAAACGACGGTGGAGCGAAATGAAACAAACCTTGTTTAAAAGTCTTCATTTAAGCATTTTACCCTCTGTTTATCCAGCAGCTGGATCTGCGTAACGACGCAGTGTGAACCCCTGCGTGTTTTAAGTGTTGCAGCTGAGGGAAAAATGTTGGACCGTATAGGCTGATGAAACTGCCTCATTCACTAATGAGACCAACATGGATAGAATAATGATAATCTGTAGTGTTTTTATATTGCCTGGATGTGAATCTGATAATTCATATTGCGCCTTTTATAATAAACTTAATATTTTCCTATCAAAGGTAGGAAACAAAGATTTCTCTTCCAGGGTCTAGTCAGCCACGTCCCCCCCGTCCCCCCCACCAAATTAACATAATATCACTCTTAATCTTTGGTAAAAATTGAGAGGTCTGGTGAGGATTAATATTTTGTTAAAAAATATGCCTGGCCGGTTGATTTTTACATCTACTGGCCAACTTGGCGGGTGAATCAGGAAGTTAATTTCGGACACTGATTGTGTCCCCCTGAACACCCCCGGCAGTCATCCTCACAAAGCTGGTTCCGGCCGACCACTCACCACCTCGCCTAAGCAAATTCCTGCGGCAAACACTGATTACATATATATCGTCCTGGCAATATCAGTGCGTGCAATATTCATATAACAAATGTCTCTGGGGTGCAGTAATTGTTGGCCAATATGTGTTATGAATTTGTATTTTTCATGCTAATGTAATATTTAGCTAGTTGGACAGAGTTTCACGGCAGCGAATGCTCACACAAATGACAGCTTCAAAATGCTCATAGAGTGATGGAAGTGCAGATAAGACGGAGAAGAAAGAAGAAATTAGGCATAAATCACACCTGATATCGCCATTGCAATGTTTATCACTATCTCCATCGTAAGATTTCCTTATGTCATGCAGCTGTAGTTTTAACCAGACTGCGATTTTTATAGCGTTAGGATGTGCTTGTCTGCATCAGAGCAACCATTCTTTTTATGATTCCAAGATATAAACTGTGTTGAAGAAAGGATTCTTACATGGATGATTCTTTTTATTCTTTGTGTTTAGAACATCAGCTCAAAACCAGCTCAGACCCTTCCCACAGACTGGTTAATCTATGACGAGATGAGCAGAGGTCACCGGATGGCCAGTGTGCGCTGTTGCTCTGTGGTGACTTCCATCACAGTGGCATTGTTTGCAGGTGGTGCCAAACATCTTGTCTCCGCCCTCCATGAACCTGCTTTACAAAAGAGGAATGGTAAGCAAACTCCTTAGTGAAAACGTTTTTTTTTTATGTTTTAATTTATTTTTGTTAAATAAGGTTTTAAAGGACACAAACTTAGCCTCTCTAAAACATTCTGAGAGAAATAACATGCACATTTTAAAAGAAAGGGTACCTATGTTAATGTTGCTATTTAAAATAAAGCGGGCTTCATTTGATGTAAAGAATTGGATCCTGTGTCTAGTCTGCTTTGCTTTTGTATATGAATGTAATTATTATTTAATATTAGACTGTCATGGTAGACCTATTTATTGTAGCATAGATGAGTGGGGCGACTTCGACGAAGCAGACAATTTGAGGAACACAGAGCGTGTTCAAATCTTTATGAAATCATGCTTACAGCTACAACTAACGATTATTTTAATAATCGATTATTTTGACGATTAATTGATGAATTGGACAAAAAAAAGTTTTTTTCCAAATAAAACATTTGGACTGAGAGCAAAAAAGCGCACAAAAAACAAGTTGCTACGTAGGTGTTCTGTTACAATATTAGGTAATAAATATTGTTGCTTCAAAGAAAGTTTATGCAGACCAGATTGTAAGTCCGTCATTTAATAGTCAATGTTGTCTATGCTGGTGAAGATTCTCAGTCATCCAGGTCATGGTCATTCCAAAAAAATAAAGCAACTGGACTTGTTTTCCATAGTTGAAGGTATTTCGCCTCCTCTCCAGGAAGCTTTCTCAATTCAAAAAGTCTGGAGTAATGTGGAGTATCAAGCTTTATACTACTGCCAACAAAGGCCTTGTAATAATGTTGTCTATATGAACAGTGATTTAACACAGAAAAAGTGAAGCTGTAAAACTGGGGTATTGAATTTGGTTTGGTTGAACCTCATCCTGGTGCTAGCGCACCTAGGGGAAAAATAACGATGCAATCAGTGCAAAAACACTACAGTCAAATCAACTCCCAGCCCATTTCCGTCTGTTTCAGCACAAGCTGCATTTTATATAAATACTACATGCTACATTTGTCATTGTATATTTTACTTCCAAGGATTTTTTCACATTTTTCTTTGAAGAGTAATGTAACCCTTTTCTGTGTCAAACTGCTGAGTGGTGGGTTTGGTATTTCTTTGATACCAAACCCACCACTCAAAGATAAGCTCTTTTTACATTTCTTTCTAAGCCTAAAAAGGTTTTAATGTGATGATGTTTTAGAAAGTTTTCCTCTGCACATTAAGCAGGTTCCTTTGTTCCATTCTGTAGAAAATCCATGGGATGACATGAGTGACAGTGACACAGAGGACCTAACGGAGATAAAGATCGATGACTGGCTTGCTTTCCAGCTGGAAAGAGAGGTGAAGACATGGGACTGTTACACCAGCTTTTAAACCTTTAACTCTTTCATGTGCTTTGAATTTTGCTCTGAATGCTGTTCCGTCGGTACCCTGACATTTATGATGTGAAATGAATCGAAATGAAACTAACAGGATTATGCAGTATAATAGTCAACACTCAGGTTTGTCTTTAAAAACGTGAAAACCACCCCCAGTATGGCAAACCTCATCTATGCTATCAAAACAATTTTCGTTACTGACTCAGTGAGATATTCATGGTTACTCTGACGTTTGTTTAAATATGTCTGTCATAGAAGTCCCTTTACGCTTGATTATTTAATGTTGGCTCTCCTTTTGTCAGACTGCAGGACTGGTTTGTGAACTCAGACAGAAGTGGCAAGATTTGTTCTTAAAGAGGATGCGCTGCCCTTCCAAACCCTGGTCTCAACAGGACGAAGCTGTCATCCAGACCTTAGTGTCTGTATGTGATATCCTTCATCTTTCCTTCATAGCTTGCTCTTGGCTGAGAATATTCCTTTTAACTACTGGGTTTATTACGGTTTCTTACAGGTATTAGGAGCTGAGGATCAAGAAGCTGGCTTGCAGCAGCCTACAGGAATTGGTCAGCGGCCCAGGCCTATGGCATCAGAGGACGGGCCCAGGTCATCAGTAAGGATCTCAAAGACCAGCCCCCAGCTACCCACTCACTCCACAAATGACAAGTAAGCCAGTAGCTTTCACTTATATTGTTTGACTTTTCTTACAACCAATTTCTGTCCATGATAACAAAGTAGGCTAACTAATACGCTAGGAGTTTAGATTGTAGATTGGGCTGAATTCTGCTGGGCTCTCATTTCTAAAACACTGGTTTCAGGATTCATACCTACAGTATACATTTGCATTAAAGGCTTAAAACCAGAATTGCATATCATTGTTAGTGCAGGATAAAAGCCCATGAGATTAAAGTCATGGAATTTCTCAGCATGCTCCAAAAATGGAGCAGTCTGACTTAATCCATCAAGTGTATTTCCACAAAGGTATTTTGTCCTTTAGGCTGTATGTCCACATTGGTCTGGTGTTTTGGGAGACTCTAAACGATCATTTTAAAAACATTTATCACAGAGTGGATAAATTACAAAATGTGTCTGTGTTCTTGTGTGTACATGCAAGCTTATCTTTTCAGAAACGATGATGTCATAGTTTCGCCTCTCCATAAATCGCACACGCCTCACTCTCACAAATAACAAAGATGGCGCCGTCCAGTGCTGCGTTTATACTGACGCAAGTATTGGCTTTATGGCTGTTAGTAGTGTCCTCAGACTCTTCCTTTCTGATGAGCCCTCTCTACACGGGATGTCCCCTCCCAACCCACATAAAGATCATGCTGAACACGTGTACATGTCTGTGTCTGATCCACCGCCACGTGAGGTCTCTGTGCGTGCTACACTGTGGGACCGGCATACCTATTACAGTGTTTTCAGTGGTGCCGCATCTTCTTGTGTGAATGCACATTTTTTTTATTTATCGTTAATGAAAATTTACTGTTTTCATCTTGGTGTGGCCAGAGCCTTAGCTAGAGATCATTTTAGGTATCCTATAGTAGCAGATGTACTAAATGGTGATATTTTCTGAAATACGGGGGATCTTTATACACCAGCTGTATTTAAGACAGATAAACTAATGTGACTGAGTTATAAGTATTTTGGATTAGTTTGAGGCCCAGATTAACAACGACCACCACTGGTGCTGGTGCCCAACAGGTACTGGTGTAAATTGGGTTGCTGTTGGTCAGCAAAGAAGAAGAGGAGGAAGACGTGTCTGTAGGGAGAGAGCTGAGAGGAAAGGCAAGAGTCTGGGTAACTTTGCCTGCTAGATGAATTCTCGCGCTATTTGTGCATTCACAAACATACAAGAGTCCATCTTGTAGTGCCCCGGCTTCAACCATTTGTGTCTGAACCAAAAATGACTTGGGCAAATCACATTGCAGTAATCACTTTCTCACAACCCACCGTTTCATCTTTGAAAGAAAAACAGGAAGAAGTGACTTGACTAGCTCACCTTCTTGTGGTTTCTCATGAAGCATGCGCCTAACGTTTTAATTTGAGACGGTGATAGACTGAAACCAACCTTTGGTCGGCTAGTATTGGGTGTCGCTTCGTCCAATCAGCTTGGAGAATTCTGCTGAAGGTCCCTCCTTTCCCTGAATGGATTCGATTGGAGCAGTCCCAGATTGATAATGTGCAGAACGGAGAGTGCTACACATTATTAATCTGGCTGCCCAGGCTGGAGTCTGGGAGTGAGAGTAGGGACTTTTAATGTTGGAATTATTACAGGAAAAGCTGAAGAGTTGGCTGACATGATGCAGAGGAGGAAGGTGGACACACTGTGTGCTCAGGAGGCCCAAGTGGAAATCCTACACCTTTGTAACTTTGTCTCTTTCTGAGCACTTGTTTTTGCCCATCACTGTCTTGCTCTATAGCTGATAAGCTCACTTGGCATCCATGTATCAGCAGGTAGTGGTAGCCAGAACACAGTGTGCTGAATATTTAAACATAGTTTAATTATCTACCTCAATGAATTTCAGTGGTTGAAGCCCTCAAATCATTCAATGAATCGTGACAACCCAAGGGTTCTGGTACCAATTTCCAAACACAGTGGAGATGTGTAGAGTTGTGGCAACTACAATAGTAGTGGAGGCTAGACTGATGTCAGCAGTGAGCATCTGGGGGCAGCAGTATAGTTTCATGCCAAGATAAAGTACTATAAATGTAGTATTTGCTCTGGGGATGTTGATAGAGAAAGTCAGAGGTCAAGACTTAGCTCCATTGTGGGGTTTTTAGATCTAGAGAAAGCAGTTGACAGAGTGCCAGGCGAGGAGCTGGGGTATCATGTGACGAGGTGTGGAGTAGAAGAGAGGTATGTTAGAGTAATGCAGGACATGAGAGCAGTAAGACAGTGGTGAGTTGTGCTCTAGGTGACAGAGGAGGTAGAAGTGGGCCGCCTCCAGGATCGGCCCTGAGTCCTTTCTTGTTTGCTGTGGTGATGACAGGTTAGCAGATGAGGTTAGACAGGAATCTCCATGGACTATGATGTTTGCAGATGATGCTGTCGCTTCATGCTTGCTCAGTATGAGGGATTGCTGCAAAGCCATGGACAATGCAGATGACTCTCCCTGTGGCTCTACGCTTCTCCAGGAGTGAATGCTGCTTGGAGAGACTTTGATGCAATCAACTGGTTTCCTTATATAAGACATTTTTGTAATCTGCATAATATGATTGAATTTGACTTTGTAAAGAGTCTTGAAATGACATGTTTCAGGATTTGGCATGAAACAATATAAATAAAATTGAATTTTGATCTGTGCTGAGAGCAGGGAACAGGTGGAGGAAGATCTAGAGCAGTTATTCCCAAACTATTGTTCGCGTCATGACAGGGGGTACGGGAAAAGATTTTGGAAAAAAAATAAAAATGCAGGAAAAAACAAAAATCAAATGACGTACAATAGTGGCATCGTACGCGAAGCAGCAACCTTAAATTCAATGAATAGCACGAGCTCGAGTAGGGCTCGGGCTTGACACTGATAAAGTTGGTTAGAGGCGAGCTGTGACGTCCCCGGAGAAGGACAGGAGGAGCCGCAGGGTTTCTGCTGGCGCAGAGGGAGAGGAGTGCCGTCATCAGCGGGCGGTGGAGGGGGTGTGGTTCCTCCGCTGATCGCAGCCGGCGGGGTCCAGCCGCTGTGGAGAGGCTCCGTCATCGTAGCCGCGGAGGTCATTATGCGGCCGGGAGGTGAAGGGGAGCCGAGCGCCTCAGCTCACGGAGGAGCTGCGCACAGCGGAGTGTGCGGCTGGCGTGGGCCAGAATCTGTAGGACGCTTCCTTAAGAAGTTCGTATGAACTGTCAGACGGCAACTTTCTTCCACCGGGAAAAGTTGCTACACATAGCAGTGATCTCAAAACACCAATGTTCCCACGTTTTCACTTGCACATTAATAAGTTATAGCCGATAAAAAATCTAAACTGTGGCGCTCCGGTCCAAGAGGTCGCGTGATTCGATTTTTGCTGCTCAGCCAATCAGATCGCTGTATTGTCAGCTGAGCGAGTTTACCACGTCATCATGGCTGCGCCCGTAAGATGTTTGTATGCATCTGTTTCCAGACGAAGAAAGTCCAATAATAGCATTTTCTGGCGCCAGCTGGCAGAGATCTTGATGGCAAGAAAAAAGAAAAAGCCCAGACCATCCATCCATCCATCCATCCATTTTCTAACACGCTTATCCCCGCTGGGTTTGCGAGGTGCTGGTGCCGATCTCCAGCTGTCAATGGGCGAGACGCGTTGTATAAACTCGTTGTGCCAAACGAGTTATCCCCTTCGGAATTTGTAGAATTTTGTATTGTATTTTTGAAATCAATAAAAGTTTTAACCTTCAGCTTTGTGAAGTCTAAATATTTTAAATATCACATTCTAATAAAATGAAATAGATTTTTTAAACTCCTAATACATTGTTCTATTTTTAAAAGAGACATATCTCGTTTTCTTAATATGGTTAATATCTCTATATGGTTCTTGGTTGAATTAAAATATTATTAAATCTGATAATCTGATAATTTTGGCTGTACCTTTTATTCAGTGTTCATTTGATCACACGTGAAATCCGCTCTATATGATCCATTCATGCGGGTCAAAAAGAAAAGAAAAAGAAAAAAGACAAACCAGTAGACAGCTGTGATGGACTCAGGAAGGTGGATTTATGGTTTCAGCAGACAGACAATGCGACAATCTAATAACATAAAGCTAATATTTTCGTGACACATCTGGAAATGACCACAGAGCCGTTTTCTTTCCCAGAACGTGTTATATTGAGTTATCAATCGAGTTTTAACCCTTACGATAGCACTAACAAGTGTTACATTTTCAGTTTTTTCACACTAACTGAACGATAATCTAACGACACCATTGCTATATTTCATAAAGAAAAGTAAAAGATCTTCATTTCCACGCCTAATAGGTTGGAAATAAGGCGGAGTTGACTGGATTCATTCTTCCTGCTGAATGCATTCCCAACGCAGGGGATACAAATTCTGCCGGGGATAAGTCTTTTGGCACATCGACACCTGTTGCCTGTGCTATTCTAGCGCAGCAGTCTGGACTATTTCTGCCCTGCGATGGACTGGCGACCTGTCCAGTTTATACAACGCCTCTCGCCCATTGACAGCTGGAGATAGAGACCGGCACCTTGCGAACGCAGGGATAAGCGTGTTAGAAAATGGATGGATGGATGGATGGATGGATGGACGGATGGTCTGGGCTATTTCTTTTTTCTTGCCATCAAGATCTCTGCCAGCTGGCGCCAGAAAATGCTATTATTGGACTTTCTTCGTCTGGAAACAGATGCATACAAACATCTTACGGGCGCAGCCATGATGACGTGGTAAACTCGCTCAGCTGACAATACAGCGATCTGATTGGCTGAGCAGCAAAAATCGAATCACGCGACCTCTTGGACCGGAGCGCCACAGTTTAGATATTTTATCGGCTATAACTTATTAATGTGCAAGTGAAAACGTGGGAACATTGGTGTTTTGAGATCACTGCTATGTGTAGCAACTTTTCCCGGTGGAAGAAAGTTGCCGTCTGACAGTTCATACAAAAGTCACCGTACAGATTCTGGCCCACGGCCTACAGGTCCTCCTCGGTCTTCACAGCCTGGTCCCGTCGCTGCGTCCGGTGTGTCGCTGATGAGGCGGCTGCTCACCGAGTACCCTGAACTGGCAACACGCGCAGTCAAGAAATTAATGGCATTCGCCACTACATATTTATGTGAGAGAGGATTTTCATGTCTGACCAGCCTGAAAACTAAATACCGACAGACTATGTGTGAAAGACGATTTAAGACTGAAACTGTCGCCGATTCGGCCAGACATACAGGGGTTATGCGCGTCCTCTCAAGCACACCCCTCACATTAGAGTCACAAGGACTCCGTCACGCTCCGCAGTTTTGGCTGTATTCTGAACAGGCTCGTTATAGTCTTTGTTCTTGTTTGTTACATGTTATTATGTTATGCCCTTTTATAATGCAGATGTATTTATCTGCAGTCAAGTTAATAAAACTCTGATCCCTATGTTGAATGTTTCTTTTTCTTCTTTTTTTAGGGGGGGGGGGGTACGCGGATGGAGATGAAATGCTCCAAGGGGTTCACGATGCAAAAAGTTTGGGAAGCACTGATCTAGAGGAATGAAGGTTAGCTGTAGGGAGACAGAATACGTGTGTGTGAATGAGAGGAACCCAAGTGGAGCCGTGAGGTTACATGGAGCTGAGATGAAGAAGGTGGAGCAGTTTAAGTACTTGGGGTCAACAGTCCAGAGCAACTGTGAGTGTGAAAAAGAAGTAAAGAAATGTGTCAAGCAGGTTGGAATGGGTGGGGGGAAAGCGTCAGGTGTGTTGTGTGATAAGAGCTTCAGCCAGAATGAAAGGAAAGATGGTGGTGAAACCAGCGATGTTTGGTTTTGAGACGGCACTGAGCAAGAGACAGCAGGCAGAACTGGGGGTAGCAGAGATGAGGAGGTTGTGGTTGACTTTGGGAGTGATGAGGATGGAGAGGATCGGGAATGAGTCCATCAGAGGGACAGCTCATGTTGGCTGTTTTGGAGATAAAGCCAAAGACGCCAGACTGTTTGACGGTTTGGACATGTAGAGAGGAGGGATGCGAGGACATCAGTAGACTGATGCTGAGGCTGGAACAGCCAGGCAGGAAGCCTGGAGGAAGACCAAAGAGGAGATTTATGGATGAAGTAAAAGAGGATATGAAGTTGTTTTGAGAAAAGATCCAGAAGATGGGGTTAGATGGAGACAGATGGAAAAAGCTGAAAGACAAAGTTTGTCTATAAGACAAAGAAGAAGTTGTGCTTACAACTGCCTACAATTTGGTTAGCACTCTCTAACACTTAACCACTTCCCCACAGGCCACGCCGAATGCTGAACTCTGACCTGCTGAAGCCTACCTCTCACAGCAGAGATGGGGTCTCTCTAGCCACAAAGAAGCTCTGGGATTGTCCCACTTCTTCTGCTAGTTCCTCCTGTTCTGTGATTGTGGATGGGCCCCCTGAATCCTCAGGAAAGGTATCTGTTATACGTCAAGCAGTGGCTTTTACACAGTCCCACAGCCAGGCAAATTTACACTACTTTGGACGTTCAACTGCCCACGGGTCACAGCTGCCCCTTTGGTGCCCTGCATAAAAATTAGAAACCAAATCATTCCATTTTAATTCTGTGTAACCTTATGACATTTTTAGAACAAGTGGTGGGTTAGACCCTGGCCAGGTCTAGTGGTGCCACATGAATATACAATGTATATTGCCAGTTAATTGTTAAATAAATGCAATGTGTTTGTCCAATAACAGCCAGGGTTGTGTGTGTGGTACTTGGAAAAGAATAATTGCCAACCCTCATTTAGACTGAGTCCCTTATTCACATCCCCAGTCCAACAGATTGACTTCATTCATCTGAAGCTCTTTCACAATGTGAACTGGATAGTAAATGAAATGAGAATTCTGTGTTTAAAGCAGCATTTTTTTACCTTTGTTCTTCCCATCTGGTCTTAAAGCCTGTGTCCCAGAAGCCTGCTCTTTCATCAGTCCGATACTTCATAATGAAGAGCAACAGCATCAGAAACATCGAAATTTCTCAACAGAAAGGCATCTGGTCTACTACACCAAGCAACGAGACCAAACTCACCCAAGCCTTTCTGGCAAATAGCTTCATCATCCTCGTCTTCTCTGTCCAGGGCTCTGGACACTTTCAGGTACCTAAACCACAGAAGACCATGTTAGTCCCCGTTACGTCTGTGCATCTTTTCCCATATGACCAACTGCCAAAACATTCACATCCACTTACTTTTCAGTCTTTGAAAAACAGAAAATGTATGTACAAATGTCCAGTGTCTCAACGTAACATAGAATACTAAGGGTGTTATTGTTACATGTAAAGTATAAGGATTAAGATTGCCCCAGGAATTTGACACCAACTGTCAAAAAGTTTGTGTTGAATAAAAAAACATCCCTCTGGACACAATTTGTTTCCAGGGCTATGCTCGCATGACATCCATGGTCCGCCAGGATAGCTGTCAGGACTGGGGCTTCACGGGGCTCGGAGGAGTCTTCAGTGTGGAGTGGATTCATAAAGAAAGTCTTCCCTTCCCCTTCACCCAACACATCCTCAACCCATGGAATGACAACAAGAGAGTTCAGGTCAGCAGGGACGGACAGGTGAGACTGTCTAATATTCCACTTTTCCTGCCTCACAAACAGGCTTTCAGTTCTTATACTAGCTGCTAGCTTCAGATACAGTAGCCCCAGACTGACACAACTACAAGACATTATGTGGAGTGCTGGGATTTACAGGATGAGGTGGTTAACACAACCCATTTACAAGTCTTTGGTTGTGTTGGAGTAAGCAAACATAAATAAAGCATAAAATTGGAAGCTGATGTAACCGTCTGGATGTTTTTGTGTTGTGTAGGAGCTGGAGCCACAGGCTGGCAGCCAGCTGCTGTCACTGTGGGACAGGAACTTTGGGAATCAGCTTCATTAAGGTTGGACTCCTCATAGACTAAAGGTCATCCTAACTATGCAACTGGCTGGCAACTGCCAGATGTGCTGTCCATGGAAGCGCTCAGGGCATTAATGTTGCACTTCTGCCTTGTTTTATTGCTGTCTCAGCTGACGTGCCCTGCACCACCAGTTCAGACCTAATGCTCTCAGTTCAAACTATAGGTTTCACCTCTTCAGTGGCTTCCCATTCTGTTAGAGAAAAAGCATGTTGCTCTGTAGATTTAACATTGTTCTTGCTGTTGTCTTTGAATGCAATCGTTTGTTTCTAATCGTTGTAATGACCCTGTTTTTATTTGACTGACTTCTCTGTTTTATTTGTTCATTAAAGATCTTTCCTTCATTAAAGATGTGTTTAAATGTTGCTGAAATGATCACTTATTGGCTGTAAGGTGTAATCCTGCTGTTGTGGACATCCAGTACTTTCTTTCATTCAACATTACCAGGATGTGTATGAGGTACCATTTCTCTAATGTTCACGCTTTTCATCAGGTGTACATGTGTGAAGAAAGTAGGACGTCTCAGACTTTGACATAAAATCCACTTTAGAAATGAGTCCTTTTAATATAAATATTCTTACAGTATGGAGTTTGGTGAGCCATCCAAGCTGTACCCTGCCTCCTGCCCAGTGACCTTGGAGATGGGTACCAATCTACCCCCCTATATATCTGTCTATTTTAATGTGCATGAAATTCTATCTTCATAAGCCACATTGAACTATAGCACCAATATAAAAGCTGGATGCAAGCAAAGGATTTAATTATAGCAACGGACAAGAGAACAACTGAGAAAATGGGCACGAATATCCGTGTTTTTCTATTTTAAGATCTAAGTAATCCCAGAACTCTCATTTTATTCTTTTCTCTTGAGTTCACACTTCTTTTGTTTGTAACCAGAGGAATCTTCATTGGCTCATCAAGTGGCCCGGTAAGATCACAGCTGAACAGCATAAAATGTTGGCGTCTGTGGAGTTATTCCTGCCTAAATGTCAAGGGAATGATCATGTCTGTTGCAAACGATCCGATCCGGAGGAGACGTAGGCTTTGTTTATCTGAATCCACCCAGCTGGGTCATCTAGAGTCAAGGCAGAAAACAGATTTTGAACATTGAGTTTGTGTTTCAGGGGAGATTACTTTGTTGCCTTTTCCAGGAGAAAAGCTGTAACAAATATTTCTGTTACTGTGTTTTCCTTCCTGATACCAATGGCTCCACTTCCACTGAGACAGGCAAGGGGATCGTCTGCTTCAGGGTGTGGTTTACTGCTTATAGGAGCCCTGTTCTTTCCACATGATCAGACTCAATAACTGGAAGAAGCAAAGACATCCTTCTGTCATTGCTTTCAAAGACTTGTCTGTTTGTAAAGCAAAGGTCCCCGGGTCGAACCTTGGACAGCCACATTTAGGACTAAGGCCTATGTACATGGGTTGCACGCAGCACCGCTGCATCATCACAGTGCCCCTATTGCTGACTTTTAAAGTTTGAATTGATCCAGCCCCACCATACCTTCTTGAACTCCTCAAAGTCCACAAACATTTAAGAGGAGTTTAATCAACTAGCCACTTTCTTCTCTGTGTTCTGTGATCAGAGTTAAAGCATACGCTGTGGCCACCCCACGACTGAGGAATACTTTACCTCACCATGTTCGCACTGCTCAGAGCATAAAATCATTTAAATGTCTGTTACAAACTTCTCTTTTCCCTGGCTGCTGACTGGAGTTTTCAGTCCTGAACTTAAGGAGCCAACTATTTCAGCACATCTCAGGGCTTTCAGCTGATGAGCACAGAAACAAAAAGTTGCCTGACCGTTTTTAGTCCTGTTCCTGGCACCACTGAGGGAGCAGTCTAGATTAAATTTAGAACCTGACTTTATATGCTAGTTGAACCAACACCTAGCTACTGTATCTTAACATGTGTTGGTGTGTAGCCTCATACTTGAGCACAGATATCCTTGCATTTTTGGGACCAAAAACAATTTGCTTTTGGCAGGAGGAAATTCTGACTTGACTACCTATTGATGTTATAGACAAACTGACATTGTCATTGTAAAGTGTTTGCTCATGTGGTAACAGAAGTATAAAATGATGTGTCATCAGCATACATCTGCTTAGAGATGTTGTCGTACTCCATAATCTGAACTATTAGTACAAATAACGAAAGAATTGAACCTTGACTAACCCAAACGTCATCTTTGGTCACTTAGATTTATAATTGCCACCGGCATGACTGGGAAATGCATATCTATGTAATAATTCATAAACAATACAACAGCTGGAGCTTTAAATTTATACAGCTGAGTTGCATGTAGAGATGCTTTCATCGAAGCCGACCCGTTTTCAGGTCCAAGGTCTTATGGCATGCAACTGTCTGCTTGCTTTGCTGAGTCAATAGAGCCTGAGTGTGACCCTATCACTTCACATAAAGAAAAAACTGTTCTTGTTATTTATTCTGCATCATAAGGACCTCTTCTGACCATTCTAGGCCAGGGGTGTCCAAACTTTTCATCACATGAGCCAAATTACCCAGTCAAAAGTACTCAAGGGCCAAACATTATAATAAAAACTAAAATTACCAAATAAATATGTTGGAAAAAGATTTTTCCATTGCTCCAAAAAATATGTGCTTGCAAAATTTTGGAATGGGATGTTAAATCATTGCAGAGGCGAAACCTAAGGTAAATCTGCATAACCCTGGTCATTCAGTTTGCACATTCGTTTGGGCTCACTTTTGGTGCACCAGTGTCTGTATTTGACATTTGAAGTCATTGGATAGATGTGATTTTATTCACTATGAAGTTAAAGGAAATGGAAAAAAGTATGATTATTCCTCATTAAAGATCCAATATGTAAAAGTCTGATCATCTCAATAAACATTTATGTATCACCAGTAGGTGAAAAAAAAATGATTTGATAAAATAGGGAATTCTGATCTGAGAAGGGGATTGGGAATGGATACAACAAGCTACAAAATCAAAACACTTTAATACTTGAATTAAAAAGACTGGAACTTTTGATGTCTGGAGAGATGTACACAGATCAAAGAAGGACAACGCACACTACTCCACCATACACCAAGGTCAGTCTAGAACACTTCCAAATGAACAAAACGGATGGAGGAGTACTATGTAGGAACAGCAAATCGGTCAGATAACAATATTATCTATTTGACAATTACCTACAGGACAAACCAAAGAGAATACTGTGAAGACTAAACAGGTTTTTTAAATAATCTAGACCAATTATACTGTTGGACACTATTATAGCAATAATGACAAGGAAATTAACTTAAACTGCATACTGGATTAAGGGAATGACTGCTGAACTTGACATGTTAGTTGTAACTTAGAGGAAACTTATAAAACAACCAAATAAAATAAAAAAAAGTTGAATGCAAAAAGAAAAAGATCAATAAAAATAATTTTATGAATCTGGCCCAAAGGCAACAAAACTGTTGGTAAAACACGCCAGAGATCTCTACAAAATAAACAATCTATACATGCTAGACCCAACAAAGGATAAGATGACGACCCAGAAGAAATTCATATCTTCAAAAAATATTATGAATCCCTGTACACATATCCACACACAAATGAAGAAGTAAATGTAGAGTGATATTTACAATTGCTTGACCTTCCATCTGAGGGAAAAGTACAAAACAGAGCTAACTGCCCCTGTAACAATATAAAGACCTAGATATAGCAGTAAGTAGGATGAATTCCAGTGCCCAGAGGTGAATGGCCTTCCCACCGAGTTGTGTAGGAGTTCTAAAGAGGACCTCACACCAGTAAGGCTAGATTCATTTAATTGGACACAATCACATTATACTCTCGTCTTGGAAAGAAACAGATAAACATAGAATCCCTAGGACAAACCATAGGCCAGAACAGGAGCTAAAGGGAGTGAAGGTTGCAGGAGAAGACCATATAATTGGGCTTTTTGCAGATAACATAATTACATACCTACAGAATCCCAATGTAACGCTTCCAATGCTGTTTTCAGTCTTGGAAAGATTTGGAGAAAATGTAAGGGGAGAAAGTACATTTCTCCAAAACATAATTACTCCCTCTTAACTATAAACCATGTAAGGAAATTAGGCAAGGACACAAATTTAAATGGGAAAAGCAATCCATTAAATACTTGGCAGTTATACTTGCACAAGAGTTGGGCAAAATTCAGGAAACAACTTATACCATGATTTCCAACAACCTACAAAAAGGTCTCTCAAGATGGTCAAAATGACTGTTGGATTGTGGCTCAAGAACTGAGAAGGTAAAGCTGAATACACTGCTAGGCTGCAAAATCTTTTCCTATCACTACCATTTAAGATTCCAGAATCTCAATTTACAACATGGAATAAACAGTTATCCAGATATGTCTGGGCAGACCAAGAGTAAGATTCAAGACCCTTCAAGTAGTTAAAGGAAATGGTGACTTAACCCTTCCAAATCTTAGACTGTTACTATGCTGCACAATTAGGATACATATTCTGTTAGTGCTGCCCCAAAGATGAAACCAAACGGAAACAGAGTTAAAGGTGATGGTGCAAGTTTTGAAGTTAAAATTTATAATTTTCTTTCTCCTACATCCCTTACAATTGTTCAATGTGTAAAATGAGCTTTCCTCTATTTATCGCATTTCCCTCTATAGCCTGAATTAGTCAGTCCATGAGAGAATGATTCGGGCCGAATCCTTTGGGTATGACGTGCTGCGTGTTGTCCTTCACCTGGCTAGTTTGTTGAGTGTGCGTAATCGATGCATTAGTGAGAGAACTCGGGCTAGCTAGCTTCAATATTATAGCTTACTTACCTCAGAAGACATTATGCCTGTAAACAAAAAGACCTGTACAGTCGCAGCAGCAGATGCTTTTCCTCTTCTCCCATGCACGTGCACAACACTGTCATTTCAACTTGTCACCAGAGGGAGCAGACATCTGCAAAAGTCCTGGAATTTATTTATATGCTCCTTTAAAGATATCAACAAAGAAATATCAATTATTTGGGTGAATACAAGAAACTGAAACTGTACAATAGTCCAAAAAAAACTAAATGGAAATAATTTATTATATGTAAAGTTAACATGAGAATAAGAATTAAATCTAAAACTGTCAAAGACTGACTGGCTTTCAATGTTCAAGACTCAACAGTCCTCCACAAGCTCCAGAGACTGGAGGGAATTCGGTTGGAAAAGTTCATGCACCATTTTATAATACGTCCATTGCAAAATAACTTATTCCACACCCAGTAACAATGCTGGGGGCTGTGCAGACTGGTGAACACTCACTCTCATATTATTTTGTCAATGTACAGAAATACAAATCTACTGCGATCAAGTTAGTCTGGTTCTGGGAGATACAGTTGGCTAAAAGAATCCTTAAGGACCCGCACGTTGTATACTTGGGTTGGCTATGGAGTGAAGAGATACAAAGTGAGGGAATATATCTCCTCAAAATCCTGATATTAGTTGCTGAAAAGACATTACTAGGAAATGGTTGAATAGGGACTCTCCAGGTCTGACAAAGTGGATGTCAATAGTAGAGGGATGGAGAAACTGACCTACTGTCTCAAGACCGGGCATTTGGAGCAACACTGGAGAAAATAGCTTGATTACTGCAAAGTTACCTCTGTTCCTTGTAACTGTGTTAGTTCTGGTGCTAGAAGATTGTGAACAGTAAATTCAGCATGTTTGAGTATTGACATAGTCCAACTACAGTTAGAACATTTATTAGGCTTAGGTTTGTTAGGTTTAGGTGTTTTTTTTTCCTTAAATATGTTGAAGAAATTGTATTTCATAAGTTCAAAAGAAAATAATTTGGTGGTAGTGTAAATTTACCTCTGTTTCTTGTAACTGTGGTTGAGGTTACATGCTTTTATTTTGGTAACTTCCTTGAGAGCAAAAGTATGGTACTCCCTTAGACATGCAACGGAAGAAAGTAAAACATAGCGCAAAGGGTAAACAGCAACACGGAGAAAGGATCTCGGAAAAGTTAAAAGCAACCCAAATTTAGTTTCAGTCGATAGGGGAACATGGTTTGTAACTGTGATTAATGTATGTTTGAGTAAATTGAAATATATAAGGGAATAGATACAACTGGTTGTGTTAATGGAAAGAAATGTGTCAACGTTGGATCGTAAAACGTTTGTAATTGTTATTTGCTCCTGTTTAGCTCTTATGTTGCTTGATGGAATGGATGGCTTTAATAAATCATCATTTAACAATCAGTTCTGGCCTTCTCGATTTTGACTGGATGCCACAATTACTGATGAAGGGAAGAAGCTGACTTGAGCTAGACTGAAACACTAGTCAAGGAGATATAAATAAGTGGGGGAGTCCCCTCGCCAACAGCATTGAATTAAAATGTTTGTTCTTTCTTTATTCTGTTGTTTGCCCTAATTAAAAATATAAAGTCTCCATCTGCATCAACACCCTGCACCGGTGAGCCAAATCTGCCTTGAGCTGCAGTCGGGGCCGCAACCAAATCATGCAAATCCTGTTTTTGCCATGGACTCCTGCTTCCATGGTTGCCCTGTTCTCCCTATTCAGACTTCCTTCATGACAACACCTCTCCTGGTGTGCCTGTCAGGTGAGCATCATGTCTGACCCAGTAGTCTGTCAGACTTTTAACGGCCAATTGTTGTCTTGTTTAGTTACAAGTCCATCAGCTTGTAATAATTAGTTGAACTCAGCTCTTAAGTAAATCTAGAGTTTAAACAAATAAAATGATAATGTCAGATTGAGTGAAAAGTAGAATGGGAGGCAGATCCTTTAGCTATCAGGCTCCTCTCCTGTGGAACCAACTCCCAGTTTTGGGAGTTGGTTCTTAAAACTTTCCTTTTTGACAAAGCTTATAACTAGAGTGGCTCATGTTACTCTGAGCTATCTCTATAGTTATGCTGCTATAGGCTTAGGCTGCTGGAGGACATCAGGATCTAACTTTCTCACTCTATAGAGTTCTACTGTTCTCCAATTATGCATTACGTGTTGTCATTTCTGCTTTAACTTTCTGTTCTCTCTCTTTTCTCTTCATAGTAGGTATATCTGGTCTGGCGTTCTGTTAACTGTGACATCATCCAGAGAAAACAGATAACCTGCTATTACCATCTAATGTAGAACAGATTTCTGGATCAATGTGTGCTTCTGTGCTTTTTTGTCTCTCTTGTTGTGTCTCTGCTCTGTCTTCTGTAACTCCAGTCGGTCGAGGCAGATGACCGTTCATACTGAGCCCGGTTCTGCTGGAGGTTTTTCCTTCCCGTTAATGGGGAGTTTTTCTTTCCACTGTCGCTTCATGCTTGCTCAGTATGAGGGATTGCAGCAAAGCCATGGACAATGCAGTTGACTCTCCCTGTAGCTCTACGGTTCTCCAGGAGTAAATGCTGCTTGTCGGGACTTTGATGCAATCAACTGGTTCCCTTATATAGGACATTTTTGACCAATCTGTATAATATGATTGAACTTGATTTTGTAAAGTGCCTCGAGATGACATGTTTCATGAATTGGCACTATATAAATAAAATTTAATTGAATTGAGTATAATGTTAGTGAAGGTTTTAGAGAAAGGATGGGGACATTAAGAAGTTTCATAGTGTCTGATCATGTAATGCTACTCTTTTCCTTTGAATCTGTTGTTCTAAAATGTCTTCCACATAATTCATTGTGCCTTGTTAGCCAAGACGTGTTTAACGTTTGTGTTTTTTTTTTCCTTTATGACACGTAAATAATTTTTTCTCACTGATACTGACACTGAAAGCACAGACTGCACACTTCCTGGAACTCTGGAAAACAATGTGGCATGAGTCTGTGCCTGCAGAGCTGCTGCTTGGCTTGGAATACATTGTTTCATATTTGAGTGAAAACAGTGTTTGTGATAAACCTGTAAGCTCTTCCTGCCTCTTGATGTTTCATTATAAAGAGGCCAATGTTTCTGAACAAACTGTCCAGATTTCTTTCTGCTATAGGAACAATTTGTCTACTTGGAGGGAGTCAATAATTTTTGTTCATACAGTAATCAGTACTGGCCATGGTAGAGCTCATCTTTGTCTTACAAGAGATGTCTCCAGTATCAACAGCTGAAAATGGACACTAAATGAGAGCAGAGATAATACTGACACTAAGCTGCTGGAGCTCCCAGTTAGAGCCCAGGGATGCTTTAAGCGGACATTTTCTCTGGATTTAAAAGGCAACTTAAAGCCAGTCTCTTATCATTCTTTGCAGTGTGTTCCCTTCAACAGATATAAAAGTATACAAAACAGGCCATATCAGCACTTTTCTTACATCTTGTCAGTGCAATGTGGTTTTATTACAACTGTGAAATGGCCACAGCCTGTGGAGTGTTGAACATTTTTGGAATCCTGAGGGTGGGTCATTTTGAAAAAATAAAATAAAAATTAAATTATAAAATGTTTCCTGCACTTTCATGCAGTCATAAAAAACATTTGAAGGCAGATGTTCTGTGTTGGGTTCTTGGGTGTTTAGACACATTTGTAAAAAAAAAAAAACAAAAAAACAAAAAAACAAATTCACTTTGAAGCTGAAATAAAAAAAAAATGGCTCACTGGCTGCTGCTGGGTTTTGGAAAAATATTCTGTTGCATGGTTCTGTTTAGACCAAGGGTCAACTCTCGGTCAGACCCTTCAAACTCTGACTTTGGGTTAAATATGGGTTTTGGTGACTGTTGAATTCCATCCCTTAGAATAATAAATCTTCCTAGATGCAAATGTCCTTTACATTCTTCTCATACACGTGGGCTGGGGTTATTGTGTTGACACATAACTATATGCCAGCAAACTTTTAAGTTCACACTGTGGAGGATCACTTACTAAAGTGCACTAGAGCAGCATCTTCCTTTTAAGGCCAGAAAACATGAAAGGTGCACTTAGTTCTACATGAATGACTTTTCTCAGACAGACAGGTAGACAGTGACAGTACTCGCTGAGATTGTTATCGATGCAGCATGAAGCTGTCATCATCAGCGAAGACACATTTCATAGGACGAAGCGCTCTGACTGAAACGTGTAAGCCCATTCAATTCATCAAGCGCTGCCCACTAACACGTATACAGCGCCACGAACCTGTCCTGCAATGTGATTGGTTCCTTTTCTCTCACCAGACATCGTACAAGTGCCGCCATTGGATGGCCCTTACGGCTACGGTGCGTGCGTGGTTGAGGTTGCTGCGGTGTGATTGGCCAGCTGCCTGTGGAGTCCATGGTGTGTGAGCCGTGGTTGGACAGGAAGCCAGGTGTAGCGCGGTGCAGACGCTCCGCTGCCCTGTCGTCTCTAAATATAAAGGCAGCTGTGGGCGGCCAGCTGAAGGCTGAGCAGCGAGGCAACAGCGCAGACGCTAAAACGTCCCCCACGAGCCCCCACGAGCCGCCACAAGAATTGACTTGACACGCAGGTGAGGAACTTTTCTCTGGGCGTTACAGTAAGCTGCTCACAACTTTCTGTGGTCGCGTATTCTTCTCTCCAATGAGACAGTATTACTAGTGAACAGCACGTTTATGAAGGTGGGTTCTAAAATGGGCATCCCACGACTTAGTGCGAGTGCTTTAAGTTGGAGAGTTTAGGCATGGAGCCGGTCCGTCAGTTATTGGCTTCCGACCAGCAACAATCTAAAATAATCTCCTATGGAGTCTCTGATGTGACTAGCAGGCTCAGTTTCAATGATCCCAGTAGGCACTTCGTAGCGTTATATGTCTGCTACATTTGTGCTGACATGCGGGTTTTCGTAGATTTTATTTGTTATTGATCAGACAGTGTGACCTTTAGTAACCGGCTTAGGTTCCAGGAAATCCTGCTGGCCTTTCACCCACTTTATTCCGGGGTCCTGAGCTGGGCCGGATGTCCCAGAAAAAAGCGGCCTGATCTGAGTGAGTGGATGCCTGTAGTGCCGAGTGTGTCAGTGAGTGGATGGAACCCACGGCACGCAGCATGAAGCTAGCTGAGCTGCTGAGCTAATGGCTGTGTGAGCAGCAGTGGACGGAGCGCAGAGGCAGGCTGGCTGTTGATGTGAAGCCACCAGTAAAGCTGAGCTAACACAGCTACTCCAGCAGCTAGCTTGTTCTGTGGCATCACAAGCCGGCCGGCCTTTATGCTAACAGCAGTAAATGCAGCAGCTCTCCTCTCATTCTCTTGTTTCCCTGAAAGCCACTCAGAACACAAGCCCAGTGGGCAGAACTCTAGGAGCGTATGCGAGCCTGTCAGTTTTACTTCTGTGTGTTCATCCTCGTTTACTCATTAGGAGTCAGTGGATAAATCCCAATTAGGTGCTTGCTGATATTTTCATATTGGTCTCACGTAAAGCCGGAATAATCCTCATCATGAAATCCTTCCTCCACATGTTTAGGATGCCGGGATCAGCCTCCAGTAGCTGCTTTGGACCGTGGCCCAAAGATGTGGGGGTGATTGCCATGGAGCTGTACTTCCCATCCCAGTACGTAGATCAGGCTGAGCTGGAGCAGTTTGATGGCGTGGCAGCCGGCAAGTACACGGTGGGCCTGGGACAAGCTCGCATGGGTTTCTGCTCAGACCGCGAGGACATAAACTCTCTGTGCCTGACCGTGGTCCAGAGGCTGATGGAGAGGAACGCCCTGTCCTACGACTCCATTGGCCGGCTTGAGGTTGGCACGGAGACCATCATCGACAAGTCAAAATCCGTCAAGACGGTCCTCATGCAGCTCTTTGAGGACTCTGGCAATACAGATGTAGAAGGGATTGACACCACAAACGCTTGTTATGGGGGTACTGCTGCACTCTTCAATGCTGTTAACTGGGTGGAGTCCAGCTCATGGGATGGTATGGAAAAATCTTTCATCAAAATAGTTTGATTACTTTCAGTGTCCTAGTTTGTTCTTAATTAATATCAGAAGTACACACGATGCCATGCTATGTCAGGAAATGAATTCTCCATCCCAAACTATAATATCGCAGTAATATTTAATCAGTTACCAGACAAATCACAATATTTCAGATCATGGCACCAATGAATCGTTTCTTGGCTTAATTATAAGTAAGCTGTTCTTAATTCGGTGAATTTAGTTAATTAGCCAAGTTTTGGTATTCTTACTGACTTTATGAATGACTCTGTTTCCAAATAAAGTATTCTAGTGTCTTGTATCCAGAGTAAAAATTCAGAGAGCAAATAGTTAAAAATATATACCTGCTGTATATGTTTTACATATACATTTTAGATGATGTTTTACATAAAACAAATGCATCTTAGGGTAGTATAATGAATTCTTTAATTAGGTGCATATTTAGCTGTTTTGTACCAATCTCACAGGGAGTGAAAACTATCAGCGTGGTTCAAACTTGTTAAAGTTGCACTCATCCATTATGTTTGCCCTGTGCAGGACGCTACGCCCTGGTTGTTGCAGGGGACATCGCTGTCTACGCCACAGGAAGTGCTCGGCCTACGGGGGGGGCCGGTGCTGTGGCCATGCTCATTGGGCCTAATGCTCCTTTGGCCTTTGAAAGAGGTCGGTTCACTTACCTTTCACTCACTATGAAGGATGCTGGCATGGCAACAGGTCTGTCAGAAAATGTGTTCATGCAAACTCGTTTAAATCCTGCAGGGCTGCGGGGAACACACATGCAGCATGCGTATGACTTTTACAAGCCAGACATGGTGTCAGAGTACCCTGTGGTGGACGGCAAGCTGTCCATTGAATGCTACCTGAGTGCCTTGGACCGCTGCTACTCTGTGTATCGCAACAAAATCCATGCCCAGTGGCAAAGAGGTGGGTTCAAGCTGAGTCGGGCTGTTTAGCGTATTCAGATTCCAAAGAGGCTCATTTAGACTCAGCTTAATGTTAAATAAGGATCAAGGTACAATCAGGAAAGTACAATGTCACAACAGATTTGATGAAAAGCTCAACAACTGAACATCCCTAATAATAAAAAAATAAAAAAAAACACTTCTGAAGAATCTCAATAATATTTTGGGAACCTTCTTCCATCTAGAGCTCTGGCTACTGCTTTTGTAAGTGTTTTTATATTTATTTGACTTCAAAACGTCCGGAGGTGACGGTGATGCAGGAGTTAGGGATTTCGTCCGTCCTGCTCCAGGGCAGCTGTGGCTACTAGCATAGCTCACCACCATCAGGTGTGAATGTGTGTGTGACTGATTGTGGTGTAAAGCGTTTTGGGGTCGTCTGACTTGTTAAAGCGCTATATAAGTACAAGTCATTTACCATTTTACCTTTTTGGTAGAAACAAGACTCTTCTTTCTAAGAGATTTCTTTTGCTTGAGATTCACTTCTGAGGCCCATTGGATGTTGCAGCTTGTTTAAAGTCTGAAGCTGAAGGCAAACCGCAGCTCAGCCGGAGAGAAGCCTTCATGACGCCACACATTATCTGCTGTGATAGTTGTTATCTGCAGGAAGAATTGGGCAAATCACAGTTTGGCATGCTACTGGAGCGCTCCCTCTTGTGGCCACACAAAGAAAGTTCAAGTTTTTAATCCAATAAAACTATTCCTTGTGTTTTTCTGACAGAAGGTTCAGACAAGCACTTCAGCCTGGACGACTTTGGGTTTTTAGTCTTCCACTCTCCGTACTGCAAGCTGGTCCAGAAGTCTTTGGCTCGACTGATGCTGAATGACTTTCTGAACCACCCCAGCCCCAACACAGAGACAGGACACTTCGCAGGACTGGACCCCTTCAGGTACTAGCAGAGTACAGCCGTTGCACTGTAGACAGGGTTCTGCTTCTTTCTAAAACTGCAGGGTAGCTTTAACAGGCTACAATATAGACACAATGTGGCTCAGTGTGGTTGTGGATTTGGAAAGTAGCTTGTAAGAAAGTTGCACTGGGAGTGCGCCTCAACCCATATACAGAGGCCGTGGTCCTCGACATGGCTGTCCTTGGTTCCACTTCGGCTCGTAGACTTTTGCCACATAAGGCAAGACAAATTTATTTGTATATAGCACATTTCAGTACAAAGACAATGCAAAGTGCTTTATATGATTAAAATATAGGAATATAAAAACAGAATAAAAGCAAGTTGGACTAAAATGTAGAAATGCCTTCCCCTTCCTGCCAGCCTACTTTCATTAAAGACCACTAGTGCCGCAAAAAAGGAAAAAAAAAACCAAATCAAGTTGTTGTGGACATCAGCCCCTAATGACATGAGAATATCTGCTTTTAAATATCTAAATGCACCTGAAAGTCAAACGTTAGACATCAAAGAGGGATGATTTGGTATGTTACAACTGGACTTGTTAGAAATGGATGCAATCACAACTTATTACTAAAAATCACAAGGTTACCGTATTCTTAAGACTATAAGGCGCACTTAAAATCCTTAAATTTTCTCAAAAATGTATAGTGTGTCTTATAATCCGGTGCACCTTACTTATGATTACCAATGAAAAACTGACCGATTTTACGTGGTAGAATATACTCAATCAGTTAAAATGTGTAAGTCCATCTCTGGTTGACAACAAAGCCGCTCTGCTCAATGGATATCCGGAGCATTATGGTGCTCTGTGTCACTACCTGATTGGACCCCTGAGCTGTCTACAAGACTGCCTGACTGTAATGTCTAAACTAGAGGTGCATTCATGTAAAGGCCCCCACATACTCTGGTGTACTTCATTCTGCAGAGGCGTACTTGAAGCGTACTCAAGGCAGACTCTGCACAGACGGGTACGAGCAGAACTCAATTTTTATGACCGTGTACGCGGTGTAACACTATAAACTTGTCGGCAGCAAGAAGTCTTTTTAAATCAAACTGTTTTATATGTGACACCGAGCTTGATACACTGAGCTGCTGTAAGCAGACGGTCACAAGGACGCGCAGCATCACAGTCTCTCTCTGCTCTCACTGACAGGTGGGAGCCTGCTGGAAAAGAAATGGCTCTAGGTGCTCAGCTAGCTAATCACACATTTTACCATCTGTTCTTCTGATACGTCCCACTGGCAGAAAGTGAGGCAATTGTAGGAATTTGCCACAAGAAATGTAGTCAATAGTACGCTCAACTATGAAGGATAAAACGTCCACAGAGAGTCAGCGTGGAGTCCACTAAGCTAACAGTATGCACAGAGTACAGCCGAGTATGTGGGAGCCTTTAGGCAGCCCATGCCCGGAGTACATGCTAGCAACAATACACCTAGTAACTTAATTCAATGTAAAAGTTGCATTTATTTTGGCCTAATGTTAGAAACAGGGCAGTGTAGTCCATCTACTCTGTCCTCCTGACAGAGACGGATAGAGAGCTGTGGACGTGAAGGGGCGGAGTGATATTACACACTTGGGAAGAATATTTAGTGCTCCTTATAATCCGGTGTGGCTTATGGCCTGAAAAATACGGTTTGTTGTGTTCCAGACTTTAGTCCAGCTAATGGCGGTACGTCAATGTTAATCCTTTAAAGACAAGTATGGAGTATATTTAAGATTTCCACGCTTGATTGCCTGCGTACTGTCAGCATCCCTCCAGAGTGGTGATGTTAAAGTCCTGTGGTGGTGGGAGGATGGCTTTTTGGACATTCCACACTCTCTGTGGCTAACGCAGAGTGAACCTTTGGTTTCATAGTTTAAACACAGGCTAAAAATGGATTGAGAACTTTCATCAGGAAAAGTATAAGAATTTGTAAACTGCTAGAAACATAAATTATGTTTAGCAGATTAGAGTGGACATGGAAGGCGGTGTTAGAACGCTGCGTGAAACTTTTTTTGCGTTTGTGTGTTTGCTCGGCAGAGACGTGAAGCCAGAGGAAACGTACTTCGACAGGGATGTGGAGAAGGCCTTCATGAAGGCCAGTGCAGAGCTGTTTGAGAGGAAGACCAAGCCGTCGTTGCTGATCTCCAATCAGAACGGAAACATGTACACGCCCTCTGTGTATGGCTGCCTGGCATCGCTTATAGCAGAGTAAGTCCCACTGGCTGCTGGCTGCCCAACTGCAGTCACACCTCCAGTCCATCCGCCAATGCTCCGAAAAACACAATCTTTTAGATCAAATGTTTTACAACCAAGTCTTTAACATGAGCTCAGCTTTTAAATTAGTATGTGAATGAATGCAGTGCATTGCACATGTTGTACATATTCTTTGCTGTACCTTTATTCTCTTCTCAGTCACCAGCTATTTCCTCTAAATGTAGCGGTTCTGTTAGGGGGCATTTATTTTGACAGTTATGTACAGGATCTAAGGAATATTGCTGAGTTGTTTATGTATCGTCTCACTAACCATACCTGAGCTCAGAAGCCTCATAGAAGCCCATGGCTCTGATGGTACCAGCACACGGTCCAGATCCATTCTGACGTCACTTAAAACAGCAGAGATGCCTTGATGTCATCGTTTGGATTGGTAGAGGAAACCCTTTGTACATGGGTTAAAACATGTGAATGAGATGAGTGGCTGGATCTGGTGAGCTGGGCCATAAACCTCCAGTGATGGTTGTCATGAGAACCTTTCTTGTCTCTGTGTTGTAGACACACAGCGTCACAGCTAGCAGGACAGAGGATTGGAGTGTTCTCCTACGGTTCAGGGTTTGCTGCAACTTTGTATTCTCTGAGAGTCACCCAGGACCACACCCCTGGTGAGTCAGTCTGGACTTTGCGTTACAGTGTCGTCAACCAGCAGAAACTGATGATTGTGTGTTTTGTCAGGATCTGGACTGGACAAACTTGTCTCCAGCCTGAGCGACCTGAGGGTCAGACTGGACTCCAGACAAAAAGTCCCGCCTCCAGTTTTTTCTGAAAGTATGAAGCTGAGAGAGGAGACCCACCACTTAGGTTTGTTGCTGCTTTACCTGCTGCTAATGTCCTTCAAATCAGAGTTTAATAAGAATATTCCACATTTGGACATCTTTACAGGTTACAGCCTCAAAGTCTGATGTATTTCACTGGGATCGTATGGAATATGCTAGCACGCAACTGTGGAGGGGACTGCAAAAGATATCTATTACACTCTACAAAGGAAAGGGTGAAAGCTGTTTTGCTGTGTAGAAGCGTTGTTAGCTGCAGGGCATGCTGGGTATGCCTCTACCAGCTCTTCAAACAACACTTTGGTTTTTCTCACTCTTCTTTGCAAGATAGCTCAGGTTGTGTAATATTGGATGGAGAGTGTCTTGCCAATGACGCCCATTTGGGATTTAGCCTGGACTTTGACTGGGCCATTGTAGCATGGAAGCTGCTTTGTCCTAAACTGTCTGACTCTAGCTCTGGTTGTCCTGCAGGAAGGTGGAGCTCCACCCCAGTCTCAGGTCTGCTGCAGCTTCTAACAGGACTCTACCTACCTCAGGCTGTTCCTGTCAACTCTGACCGCTTTCCCTGTCCTTCCCCACCACACCATGTTCTACCTTTGTAATGGCGTGTGCTCAGGGTGGTCTTCAGTGTTACCTTTTTTTTTCATACGGAGTTTGGCCTCCGTATGACCAGAGCACGTTCCACGTTAGTCCTACATGGCTGGTGGGAACATGTGAAAAAGGCTTCTCTTGACATTTTATAAGCACCGTTTTTGTTTTTTTTGTTTTTTCTGCTCAGATTTGTGGAGTAATATGTAGCTGAAGGGGTGTGAAGAAACTGAAACACACCTATCTTTGCTTCTGCTTTAGACTGAGCTTAGTGACTGAAAGAAAGAAAGTTCTCGTGTCCAGAAAGTCCGCTTACCTCTGATTTTAGCCTGTTTGCTGTTGCCGGATAACTGAGAATTTGCACAGGCGTCTTTTTTAGGTGCATTTGTTATATAAAGTATTGAATTTATTATATAAGACACGTTGAAGGCCTCTGAACATCGTCTGTGTCTGCAACCTTAGTGGGAGCTCTCCATTGTGCGTGTCACAGGTGTGGGCGTTATGGCCTTTAAAATAAAACATGGTATATTGTGATAATGATAAAAGTGATAATAAAGGCTCCTTACAGCTTCTTGCAGTCTTTTTTTTAGGTCACAGTATGGCTGTGACTGCAGGTCACATTATTTATAGCCCTATAAACACAAATGCTCTGCTTAAAATATATATTTAATAATGTAACACATTAAAGCTTCCGCGGCCACAAGAAGAATTGGGTTTAGTTTCAGCCACTTGGCTTGCTGTTTGATGAGAAGAAATCAACATTGGATTGATGTAGCTTTGCAAAATCTAACACAAAGCATAAGTGGATTAATTTGTTCTGTTGTCATTCATATCCACAGCCAGCTATGTCCCTCGAAGCTCAGTGGAGGATCTGTTCCCAGGGACGTGGTATCTGACACGAGTGGATGACAAACACCGCAGAGAATACAAGCGCAGACCAGTGGATGATGAGCTGCCGGCAGAGCCAGAGCTGGCTCGCTCCAGCACCGCCTCTGAGGTACAGGACCAATCAACTCTCTGATTAACCTCCATGGCCTGTGATTGGCTGACGTTTAGGGTGTGTTTCCACCACATCAGCCACCACCACATCTGAATAAGGCGGGTAGAAGTCTACGGTAAGAGGGGGGGGGGGCTTTCTGGATTGACTCTGAGCTGGACGTTCAGCGGCAGAAAACCAGACAATTCTCATTGGCTGAGTGTTTGTTTCAGTCCTCTATTTCTCTGTGGCTCATATTTTCTTTTAACTTTATGTTTCTGACTGGACTTCAGTAGTTTTGTTTGCCAACACAATGTTTAGATCCAACCACCCACGCTGAAATTCACTGTTTCACAGACACAACCTTTTGGATGTTTAGCATCTCCATGGATATCCAGAGATGCCATTTTTCAGAGAGTTTGGTCTTTAAAGTTACGTTATGTTTTCCAGCTGTTCTGTTCAGAGATAAGTGACACCTGCTTCATTTGATCAGATCTTTGATGTGGGAATTATTCATTAATCAGCGGGGATAGGACAGCCAGTTCGTTAATCAGAGAGCGGAGTTTTCCAAAGAAACAAGTGGTGCTGATGTTGTTGGTGGTCTGGTTTGTTTTCACAGCACATCCCCAGTCCAGTCAAGAAAATGCCTCGCATCCCTGGAGCCGTGGCTGGCCCTGAGGCCACCAGCAGCAAATGAGAGCATCAGTCTCCCGTCAGTGGCCGGACCCAACAGCGGGAAGAAGTGGACAACCAGACAGTAGTAGAGCTCAACTGAACAGCAAGACCAGCCAGAGTCATCCTGAGTCTGTTGCAGTTGTTCTGCTGGAGACAATCCAGAGTAATGCCATCCACATCCATCAATCCCTGCTTCTCAACGTTACACGTTCAACTTTTTAACAGACTTCTTTCAGTGTTTTAGTTTCTTTAAACCTTTTTTTTTTTTAAAGTCCACTTTTGAATGTATCTCAGCTCTGCATCAGTGCAGATGTGATGGTTATGTTTGGGAGGAGAGCAGAAAACAGCCTGCATATCATGCTGCCATCGCTCAGCCAATTTGAATAAATATAATTTATTTTACCGCTGATTTGGAAAAACAAAGGGAGTCAAGTGAAAGATATTGCCTTGGTAACGCAGCTGGTGATGCTTTTCACTGTGAATTCATTACCTTTGTTTAAAGTTTTTATTTTTTTTATTTCTGGCTTCCATCTTGTGACTTAGAGCAACAGACCAGGAACCGTTCTGTCTGTAAGAGGCAGAAATCCTGCTTCAGCTGGTGGCTTTATTCAAACTCACATTGACTGATGTAGCCATGAAACCTTAAGAGCCAATGTGTGATGCTGCATTGTGTAGGTGGCCATGTTAACTTGATCTAACATGGTCTCCAGCTGTGAATTATTCCAGAAACAGCAAGAGCAGCACCAAACAGATCAGTCAAAGACCTTCCATGCTTTCAGCTTGCTGTTGGATTCTTAACATTTTAGAGACTTCTTAAAACCTGATCACCTTTTAGTTCAAGCCAATATCTTTCCACAAAATCTTAGCATCGTGTTTCAAAGTGTCAGTGCATTGACTACGAGGCATGTTCTACAGTACAACACTGCTGTTAACCAGGCAATAACAGCGTCAGCCCCCCCCCCCCGATGGTCTTTGAGTTAGGTTTGAGTTTAGTGGACGGAAGCTGGGTTTTTATTTTCTGCTTCTGTTCAGTTAAGCTGCTGATTCTACTGAGGTGGAACAGCTACAACAGGACACAGGTGCATTACCATGTTAAATGTTTAGTCGTCCTATTTGATTTATATATAACCGACTTGATTCCAATCAAATACTTTCAGCTTATTCAAGTTTTCAAGGTACATGCAGCCAAAATTGTGCCCTCTTCTGGGCCAGAAACAAATCATATCACAGCACCACTTTAAATTTCAGTTTAGCCCCAGTAATTGACCAAATGCTAAATAAAAGGCCTAAATAAAAGGTGTGTGATGCACAGGGCCAGGGAAGGACTGAGCAGTTGGTGCTTTGTTAAAATGTCTGTCAGTTGCTGCAGGACAGGCGACAGCCTTGAAACGGTGCTGCAGTAGATGGTTGCTCCAGCTCAGGACAGCTGGGAGGCTTGATGTTAAGGTGACTTCCACTTAGAGAAGCCTTACAATAAGCACATGTGAAGTGCAAACTGTACATATTATAAAGATTTTCATTCAATAATGTACAGATCTATTCTTTTAAACTATAAACTCAAATCGGTTTCAGAGCTGTACCAGCTTTAGTGTCATTTTGAGTCCTCTATTATGTACATGGCGTGCTTGTGCTGCCTGGCTCAGAGGTCACATGATCCTTTCCAGCGTTAATGGTTGCACTCTACACGTCACGATTATTTATGTCATGTAGATATGAATGTATCAGGTTAATTACATCAGCTATTTGTGTAAACATGGAGAGTAAGAATAAAGGAGAATGGAACGTGTATCTGTTTAATTCCTTTTTTTGAAGAGAACGTTCAAACCATATTTTCACCGCATACCTCGGGGTGTTCTGGAGGATGTTCATCTCCTTCAACGAGTCCATACATGCAGAATTTCTTAGACTTTTGACTTCCATCCAGGAAATTTCAACAACGGCCTTTGTGTTAAGATAAGCTTTGATAATAAGTAATAAGACAAATAGCAAGGTTCTATCTTCAAACTGAAAGCAAGACAAGTCAACACTTGTTGAAATGATGTGACATAAGAAATGAACTGATGTTTTTTTATATGTCATGTTTTCTTTCCTGGAATACAATACAAAGGAACTGCCCTACTTATGTTAACTTTAGTAAATGAGAAAGACTAACAGGCTTCAAAGTAAACAGGCATGGATATGTTAACTATGTATTGTTGTGGGTTGTTGGGTGGAGAATAAAGGAACAGTAAAAACACAGTGTCATTGGGTTGTAATGCATCAGCCCAAGCGCTAATCCTACATCTGGGAGATTTAGGCCTCTCCATCCCATGAGACCTCCGTCAGTAGCCCAGAACCCATGGAACCCCCAGGCCAAGCTGGAGCTTTCCATTTATGGGGCATGCTCACTATCCCTGTGCCATTGGAGTATGGCCTTTTACAGAGGATCTGAAGAAGCTTGTGACTGGAGATGCTGTGGTGTTGATTTACAGTCTTGTAAAGAGGATGCTACACTACTGTATTCATCAATAACGAATCCAGAGGACTCCAGAGATCAGAGCCAGCATTCTTGTTAAGCTTTTCTAAGTCACTGATTCTGATGCTGCTATCCCATTGGATGATGGCAAAATTAATCATACTCTCCACAAGAAACTTATGGAAGCAGCTGCAGCATCTTGTTGCAAACAATGAAAAACCTACAGTTCTTCAAGAAGCACAGTCTGCCTAGTTCCCTCTTGTATATATGACTTAACTGTTGTGTCTCCAGACCAATCTGGTGTCTAGGTGGACACCAAGCTTTTTGGTCCTCCACCTCCACATCTTTTGTTATGAACATAGTGTTTGGCATACTTCTGTTTCCCCTGATATCTACAATCATCTCCTTTGCTTTGTTTCCATTTACAGTGAGGTAGCTGTTTCCAAACCATGCCATAAAGAGATCCTAACCCTATCCCTACAGGCAACCTGGTTGACAGACTTAACAAACTGATTTGATGAACCAGTATACACAATAATACAGTTTAAGTCATTGTATGTTGCATTGTATTATTTTATATTTTCATTTGAATTTGAAATATCTTTGATTTTTTTTTTTAGATACAGCCAATAAATAATGTGAACCTGTATCATAACGTAATAACCTCTAAGTAAACCTGTTGTGAATTAGGATGATTGTGGACTGGCATATTTTATTTTATTTTTTACAAATTTTTATTCAAAAAAAGAAGCTGTTTCAATGTTACACTTTTTTGAAATCACTTTTTCAGCTGTAGAAAACAGCCGCTCACACGGCTCAGATGATGCTGGAGTGCAGAGAAATTGTAATGAAAGATGGAAGAGGTTTGGACAGCCTGTCTTTTGTTTTTTTCAGTATATCACAGGATCCTGGGACCCTCTGCCAAGTAGCTGTGCACCTCCTGGGTGGCATCAGCTGTGGCACAACGAGGGAACGCTCTCAGTTCTGAACTATTTCTTTGTGCTGCTCTTCATTTTTATGCCAACGGATGCTTTTTAATAACGTAGCAGACGCAGAAAATCTTTCAGAGGCAGCTGTATGTTGTGCTGTCAGAAATGTTACTCAGTTATAGTTTAGAGGTGTTCCAGAATGAAAGCAATAATTTATTCTGTATCAAATGTTGGCACTTCCAGCTCAAATTTTCCATTCCATATAGCCTATATGGTTAATATAAGGTGAGGTTGGCACAAATCAAACACCTACAAGACAATCAGTGTCAATTCACTTTTAGAAGGATTGGTGAGCAATGGCAAAAAGATGAACAAATCAGTTATTTCAACAACCCACACCATCCCGTCATTAAATGCATGTGTTGAATATAGCCAATCAATGCTTTAGTTGACTGCACTTCATCATGTCTTTTCAATGCTTTTAGTAAACCAGAAACGCTGAGCATGACAGAATGATGTAGAACTACTCAGAGTAGCAGCTTTCTACTAAGGGTAGATCAGCCGTTTTTTCTGAAACGACGCTCAGAACAAAGACGCACAGCGCAACCCGCCCAACCATAAAGGCGTCTGTCCAACCTATCCATCAGTGGTGCGCTCCGATCAGCACCTGACGTTCACTGAGCGGGGCCGTGGTACAGCATCACACTAGAGTTGCAAAATGGTAAAAAAATAAAAAATAAAATAATAACTTGGTTTATTATTTTGTTTACAGTTCAGCTTGGATTTTATTTACTGCGCAGCATAGCTTTGCTGTGCGCGCTGAACCCAGATGCTGTGCGCGAATGCACATGCGCACAGCTTAGAGGGAACAGAAACAGTTTGGCGCGTCAGTCAGTTCGAATCAGTTCCTGTACCGGTCACGTGACTTGCCATTGCGATACGCGCTTCGACCTCAGTGGCTTGGACACGCATCGACACATGCGCCGACGCATCGGTGTTGCCGGACCCATCACTAGCAGAAAGGCAGAGGAAGGAGCTCAGGCAGGTTTGATGTGAGGCAAGGCAAAGAAAACATCCATCAGCAGTGTGAACAGACGGAGGAAGGACGTTGACGAACCAGCGGCCACAGCAGAACTGAGAAGCGCTTATAGGAGGTTGGACAGGTGGAATGAGTCCAGACTTGATTGTTGCAGCAGGCGAAACGGATCCAGCATGGAGTGAAGCAGCAGAGTGGATGGTGGAAGGATCTGGAACTGTCCATGGTGCAGCAGGGAGACCTGCATCCTGATAACCCCAGTTCTAAAGTCCTTCCTCTGGCTCCCTGGATCTCAGAGAATAGACTTTAAAATCCTTCTGTTAGTCTATAAATCCCTGAATTAGCACCTAAATACATCACAGACTTGTTATCAGTGTATCAACCCTCCAGACCACTCAGGTCTTCTGGCTCCAGCCTGCTCTGCAGGACCAGAACCAGAACCAGAACCAGAACTAAACAAGGAGAAGCAGCATTTAGTTCCTATGCGCCACTGATCTGGAACAAACTTCCAGAAAACTGTAAAAGTGCTGAAAGCCTGAGTTCCTTTAAAACGAGATTAAAACACATTTGTTTAGGATTGCCTTTGTAATATTCTGAGTTCTGTTCTGGTTTATGTTAGTTTTGGTTTTCCTTCTCTCTCCTGTTTTTTATTATCTGGCTGTTTTTGAGTTCTGTCTTGTCTGGATTCTTGTTTAGATTCTTGTTTACTGTTTTTAGTTATGTCTTCAGAAGCTTTTTAGTTTAAGTTTGAATTTTTGATCTGTTCTTGTTTTGAGCCTCAGCACTGATGTCTGGTCTAATTACTTACTCTGCACACCTGCCTAACTCCACCCATGCTGCAATCACCTTTCACCAGTTTCACCTGATTCCACCTCCATATAAACTGCTGAGACCAGACATCAGTGCCAGGTTGTCTTGTTGAATGTCGGTGAGTCTCCTCCTGCAAATTTCTGTTTGTTGGTTTGCTTTTGGATCTTTGACCCCTTTTCCTCCAGAAACCTGAGCCATTCAGTCCTGCCTGTTCCTGCCTTGTCTGCCCTGCTTGTTTGTTTATTTTTTGTGTCATCTTTTTGTTCTACAGTCTGTTTGGATTTTTCCCCTGTTTTTTGAGTTGGTAATTAAAGAGCTTTTTTTAAGAAACCTCTGCTGGTCTGGCTGAATTCTGGGTCCTTTTCCTCTAATCATTACAGCCTTCAACTGTTCTAGTTAAACTGTTTTAAATATAATTAGTTCAACTTTGTAGTCCAACTGTTTTTAATGTTTGCTTTTAGTTTCTATTCTCCCATATTTTATTTTGTTTCTACATTTTATTCCAACTTGCTTTTATTCTGATTTATTTTCCCATATATTAATCATGTAAAGCACTTTGCATTGTCTTTGTACTGAAATGTGCTATATAAATAAATTAGCCTTGCCTTGCCTAACAATACTCTAGATAAATGATTTATATTTGTTGATGTTGAAATCATTTTTATAGTTTTTTTTTTTATTAACAAAGGTATAAGAAGATTACTGGGCAGAACAAACAAGACTAATGGGCGAGGTCAACTTATCTAATTTCAATCAATTCATTTCAAGGCCATCTAAAAGGAAATCATGCAAACATTGTGGACCAGTGGCCTTTATTAAAGGAGGAACAACCATTTTATATAAGTTAAATGCTAGGCATGTCAATGTGAAGGGTCACATAACTATTCAGGGATTTGTTTTTGCTGAAACACTGAACAGCAAACAGAGAGCAGAGCATCATCTCTGCTGTAAGTGCTTCTTTTAGTCCAGCAGGTGTCACTGTGGGAATTGTTTAGAGAGCAGCTTTGATGATTGACCCTCCAGGCTGAGAAGAGCTCTAGCCCTTACCTTACCTCTGGCCCCAACTCTTTGGTGACTGTCAAAATAAGCATTTCTTCATTCAGTTATCTTTAAATTGATCACTGGCCAGCACCAAACTAAAGCCTCAGCACCATCTAGTGTAGATTAGGGCATACAGGGGTATATTTTACCTTCAGTTAAAATTGTCCAGGATGGCCCTCCTTTTCCTACTGGAAGCTTGTATTCATTCCTTTCATGTTTTAGTTTATTCTTTCATTCACAAAAAAGCCTCTTCAATTTGTCCATTTTAATTTAATTTCCAGAAAGTTGGTTTTAACAGCAGCTCCTCCATCAGGCTATGTCCAGAAAAGAGACACTTTTAAACAGAAAGCCGGAGCCAGCTGTATCACATGGAAATGGTAGACTGACAGCAATAGCCCAGCTGATGGTCGCAGTTAGGCACAGAAACACTGGACCAGATGGCAGAAGCTTTGACGTAGAGAGAAAATGTTAAATTAGAAGCAATAGTAGTAAATAATGCATAATACAGGACTAGTTGGAGAAACTAATGGCATGATGAAAAGGGATCAGCATGTTCTCCAGCTGCTTGACTCTACTGCAGCATTACTATACATAGCTCAGCAGTTTCTGCCACCCATTAAAAAAGTTCTTTGTTGAGACCATACATAACAATCACATTGCTTCTAAAAGTTGGGGCTTGAATATCAAGGACTTTATGGGCTGGTTTTACAGACAATGGTTAGAGTAAGCCAGGACTAGACCTAACCTGGATTTGTTAACGTTGGGCACTTAAGCATCTTGCATAAACAAAGCTACAGTTGTTTTAGTCTGAATGGCCCTGGAGAACACCTAATGACAACACCTGTGTCAAGCCTTATTAACCTGAGTGAGAGCACCGCCCGTTGGTCTAATTTTGCTCATAAAAACTCAGGTTATTTCATCAAAGTGCTCTTCTGACTGGCCTCCATAGTGCGCTGGTTTTCAGCTCAGGGCTCCGTTCTTCATACGTCGCTAACTCACTTAGCTGGATTTGATTGTTGACGATTAGGCATGATCTTGGATCGTTTGGTTCTTCGAAACTCATCCTGGACTTGTTGTCATAGCAACATGTGCGCCAGCTTAAGCCTGCTCGCTAACAGGCTTATTTCATGTAAACAAGATTAGATCACAGCTTTATAAGCGGAGGAGATAGGGAAGTCTGCCGTAGCCATGTCCATTTTTACGACAGCAACCTGTTGCGGAAGGTGCAAGAATAATTTCAGAGTTTTTCGAATTAATCGCGTATTGCGCAATAGACAGGATACTTTAGCGCAGCGCGACAGTGTAATTGTAGAGAGATTTTTCTTGGTGGCTGTTATAAACAGACACACACATCATTTAACAGTGGCTTTTAAAGAGGAAAAAGTGGTTTTAGAGCCATAAATAGAAAATATTTAAGTTATTTGTATGATAGTTTGCTTTTTATTTTTATCCTATTCAGTAAGAAGATTTGTTCGGGCCATTTTATTGTGAAGTTTAGTTTTACTTTGAAAGGCTTGCTTCCTGTCGAGCCGTATATTGTATTAGAAAAAACTATGGATGGATTATCTAGCCACGGAGCAATACAGTTTTTGACCATGTAAACTGTGGATGACTTGGAAAAGGAAAATTTAAATTTTTTATGGATAAAGATTTTTTTTGTTAAAATTCCCAGTTTGCACGTGTCCTTTACTTCCCGTGTCTAAGGAATGACACTGAAATATGGATCTCTTGACATAACAAGTGCCTTTTTAAAATACAGTATAATAATTAAAGGCTACCATTTTGTAGAATATTCTTGTATTTCACTTTTACTTGTCCCCATGTTCTAGTGGGTCCCGTGGAGGCTCTGATATAAAAGAACAAAGTAAATATGAAATTATTAAAATGCAAAAATACATACTGTAGAAAGTGATAGAAACATCTACCATGGACAGTATTTACGCATTAATTTGTCTCCTGGCTTTAGCAGACTTTGAGGTGTTCCCTGTCGTTTTAATTAATGACTCAAATTAATCATAACCTTCCATTAAAGCTCGTGTTCTGCTTGGGAGAAAAACTGTGGGCGCTCTTTGGCCATGCTGAACAGCCAATAGCAGCGTTGCTGATCAATGTTTCTACTATCGATAAATTTCCCCTTTTAAACAAACGCATGAACGCGCAGTTATCTCAGATAACTCAATCCAGCCATACTAATCATAAACAACAGGTGTGTTGGAAGAACCCAATTAGCCGGATCATGATTAGCCGGATGAAATCATCTTGGATGTTTTGAGCAACGGGCCCCTGGTCATCAGGACCCTCTGTTCTGCATGTTCTGGCTCCGTTACATGACTTGAATAAATTAGTGATGAAGATGCTTCTTCAGCTCTTGATGACTGAGGAGGAGGTCATGCAGTCATTTGATTCAGGTGTGCTGGAGCAGAGGCACATCTAAAACATGCAGGAGAGTGGGTCCTGAGGAAGAGGAATGAAAACACACCTGAATCAAATGACTGCGTGGCCTCCTCATTATGCAGTCAACTTCTCCTGAGTCCTGCTTATGACCTGATTATTTGACTTAGGTGTGTTGAAGAAGAGACACATGTAAGAGTTACAGGACATCGGACATTGAAAGGAAGATCCCTGCCATAGTGCATGTGGGACTTCATTTAGTCATTGGTCTTGTAACTCAAATCCTCTACGCTGCCAAACCGTCTGTGCTCCCTTTAGTAATACTAAGCACAGGTTCCCTCTCCAGGTGGGTTTTCGGAGAATAGGGGTGCCCACAGACATATATACGTAGACGCGTCATCGGGCGCAGGTTCGCACGTCAACGTCACCGCCATATTGTATGTGGCAGAAAAAAGGTTGAGTTCTGTTATTGTGAACGTGGATCAGAGAAGATGCTTCATTCCTGTGCTGCATGGAAATGTATTCTGGCTGATTTCACTACTTGTATCTGCCTTATTTATATTTATATATATATATATATATATATATATATATATATATATATATATATATATATAGTGTGTGTGTGTGTGTTATGAATATAAGGATCAATTTCTTAAATCTGAACTTTGTGGTCTTCATTATTTTATAAAACCGTGTCACATGTGAACCTTTAGGAACAGACTTTTTGGGGGAGTATTAAAGAGGTAAAATTAATAATATGAGAAAAAAAGACCCAGGACAATAAAGTAAAAAACAAAACAAACAAAAAAAAAAAACAGAAATGTGGCAATGTTATGACGTCATATAAACATTATAAACGTCATATTATGAGAATTAAGAGGGAACATTTCCAGAATAGTCACAGTTTGCAGAATTATTTCACTCCTGGAGTAATAGGGCCAGGTTAGATTATTTTAAATATTTTTATTCTTTACGAGAATAAATTCAGGAGAAGGAAGCTAAAGGGATACGGAAATAAACTTAAAGTATATTCAGAGATTAAAGTCCCTCTGATACTGTTTAAGTGACTGAGTAACTGCAGATTTGCCACATTTAAGATGGCGGACGCTCTGACGCATCGCAGCATAGACAGAACCCGCCCAATGACGCGTCTACATATATAATGTCTATGGGAGTCAGCAGGGGAGCTGGCTTCCTGGGAGAGCATGATGCTCCCCAGTCCTTTCTTCCCCATCCCTGGACACCTCCCTCTGCCTGCTGCATCACGCTGGCACACATGTAGGACCTTGGGGGATGGGGGTGTCACTGGGGAGAGAGGAGGATTTCCCAGTCCCGCTATCTGATGAGGTCCCTGACCCCAATTTTATTATACATCTTAGACACTGTAATTTATAATGTTCTCACAACACACATATATGTAGGGCTTTAACTGGGGGGTAAGACATCTGGAGGGTGTGGGGGGGGGGGGGGGGGGGGTATTGTGTAGGCCTTACCCCTGGTGGCTTCCTCTGCCCACACTTGCATTTAGGACATTGAGGCTTCTGGGTGGGGTGCATGGGGTGCGCTGGCACCAGCAACCTTCCAGAGGGGGGTGGACTGTGCTGGGCACCCCCGTTTTGGGCCATTCCAGTTTTCAATTCAATTTCATTTTTAAACACACTTGAGAACAACACACAATTACATGACATTACAGATTCACTTCTATACAGAAAACCCCTTTTATTATCTTCAGCTGTCACTTTACACATTTCGTATTAAATAATACTGTATAATATTTAGTAATGGTATCAAGGCTGCCCTACCCACTGCACAGTGGCGCAGTGGGTAGGGCTGTTGCCTTGCAGCAAGAAGGTCCTGGGTTCAAGTACACCCCTGGGTCTTTCTGCATGGAGTCTGCATGTTCTCCCTGTGCATGCGTGGGTTCTCTCCGGGTACTCCGGCTTCCTCCCACAGACCAAAAACATGACTGTTAGGTTAATTGGCTTCTCCAAATTGTCCTTAAGCCGGGCGTACACTGTACGAGTTTTTCCCCTTTTCGGGCCGATTCTTCAGTCGTGCGAGCATTTTTTGAATCGTGCCGAATTTCAGCTTGATCGTAGAGGGGGGGAGGAGGGGGGACTGGCTTCTCACGACTACCTCCAGATCAGGAATCGGACGATCGGTGAAAATCAAACATGTTTGAAATTCAGTCGGCTGTCGTGAGGTTTTTGTGAGCGCATCCTGCTGTTCAAGCAGAGCTACGAGGGGGCGCCCTCCCCTTCTCTCCGTCCCCGCCAGCGGAGGGAGGGAAGCGGGCGTCCCTGAAGCGACCTCCGGCCGGTGTTGGGGAGGGCGAGCCGTCCGGTCCGCGCAACGCGCTGGCCGCCTGTTTCGGCACTCCTCCGCTCGCGGGGGGGTGCGGTCCGGGCGACCTGCCGTGCCGCGCGGCCGCCGGTGCGTCTCGTCCCTCCTCTCTCCCTCCGTTCCCCCGACGCCCGGTGCCTCCTGCGGGCCTCGCCAGAGCTGGGCTCGAAGCCCTGCTCTGGGTCCCTGTCACCTACCGTCGCTCGCCTGCCTCTGCCACCACAGCGAGCGGTCCCAGAGGGGACACGACGTACAGTGTGAGCAGTCCGGTCTCGTCCGAGTGTCGCGCCGCACAGATCGTGAGCGGTGAACTTTTTAAACCCCGCGGTTCCGTCGCACAGTTTGAGATGTATATAAGTACCACGACTGAAAAACTCGTACAGTGTACGCCCGGCTTTAGGTGTGAGTGTGTGTGAGAGTGGTTGTTTGTCCTGTTTGTCTCTCTGTGTTGCCCTGCGACAGACTGGCGACCTGTCCAGGATGAACCCCACCTCTCGCCCATTGAACGCTGGAGATAGGCACTAGCAACCCCCGCGACCCCATGAGGGATTAAGCGGTTTGGAAAATGGATGGATGGGTATCAAGGTGTTGGTTGTTTGTACCTGTAATAATTTATCGGCTTGGTCTTCTGTTCTTTTCATATTTCTCTTTGCAGGTGAAGAAGCTACGGAATGGTATCAGCAGACTCAGAGGATGTTGTATTGTTGTTTCCCTTTTCTCTCTTTCTCTTTCACCTTTTCTCCATTTTAAGCGTTTTGTCTCATCTGTTTCTCTCCTTTTTTTCCTCTTCTACCTCCCTGTTTCAGTGTCCATTTAATGTGAAATATTCCCTGCATAAATTGTTAAAAAGCTTGTTGCATATACAAATCAAGTGGAGCAATATGGTGAAAGCAGTTAGGCTCCTCTTCCATCCATCCATCCATTTTCTGACCCGCTTAATCCCTCATGGGCTCGTGGGGGGTGCTGGTCTCCAGCGTTCACTGGGTGAGAGTCGGGGTTCACCTGGACAGGTAACCAGTCTGTCGCAGGACAACACAGAGAGACAGACAACCATTCACGCACACACTCACACCTAAGGACAATTTAAAGAGAACAATTAACCTAACAGTCATGTTTTTGGACTGTGGGAGAAAGCCGGAGTACCCAGAGAGAACCCACCTGTGAAAGTAAAATCTGTTGGGCTCTTTTTGGCATTAAGACAACAGTTCTTATTGCCAGACAGGACACACACAAAAGAAATACCAAGCAGAGGTTCAACCTCTTTCCAGGATGAAATTAAGCTTCAAATTAGTCACAAAGTAGCTCTGAATTGATCCACCTTTTGGGATTGAGTTTGTATAATACAGAAGAGACTAAAAATGCAACTATTGAGCAACGGATTGAGTTAAACCAGCTCATAGTCTGGGACTGGCCTTACATCTTGTGTGTGAAACTGGCCGTAGATGTAAAAGAGGAAACTTAAATTCTATTCTGAATTAGGGAACCAAATGAAGTGCAGCTAAATTTGGAGAAATATAATCTTTTAATTGTCATCAGAACTCTTGCACCAGCATTTAGGATATGCCCTGGTCACATATAACACCAAGGTTAAGACTGGAGGCCAAGTTTCTGCCATCCAGAGGAAGTGACAGCCAGCAGTTTGCTTAGTAGCTCTATGTCCAAAGACGACGACTTCTGAGTTTAAAAGCTGAAAGCGAAAAGTTGTCAGGACCTTTAACGCCTTCAATGCACGTTACAGAGACAAAAACTGAATTGCAGATTGGAGAAGCGGTGAGCATGTTTCTGTCAGTAGACGGGCTGTCACCCACTTCCCGTTCTGCACAGCAAACGGAACAGGAAGCGAGTAACGGGCAACAGGCTGCCTGCGTGTACACACTACACACTGATGAGAGGAACTCCAGCCAGCCAGCCAGGCAGGCAGGGCAGGGCATTCATGTGTAACTCTGTTGGTGCTCGTGCTGCTGCTCATCTGTCCACGCGCTAACTGTTCTCGCGCCACACCGTTATCACTTCTAATTAGTAAAAAACGAGTGGCGGGCGTAGGTCCGCAGTCATGAAGCGGGTCTGAGCGGAGCTCTCCGCCCTGCAGTCAGTTGGTGGAGCTTTGCTATCAGGCCAGCAGCTGCTCATTAGTGGTTTACTAATAAGCTAACATGAGCAGAAGTAACGGGCCGCCCGGCCGGCCGGGGCCGGAAAAACACCGCCCGCCCGCCCTCTGTGCGTAGACAAGCAGGGTGGAGTCTCAGTCAACAGCAGCCCAGTTCGGAGCGGATAAGGAGGGGAGAGAAAACGTCGCTTTGGGCCTTTCCCCTGGTTTAAAACTTTATTCTGTCGAAACAAACTCAGCGTTCGTGACTTCTTCGCTCGAAGAGCCGTCGACGGGACTGGACCGAGGCGCTCAGGTCAGAGGGAATGTTTCTAACTTTCTAAAGTTTCCAGGCAAGACGTTCCTGACGTCACCAGAAAGCCGCAGCTGCAAAACTTTAGCAAACAAAAGCTGACACACCTGCGGCATCCAGGGACGGTACGAAATGTCGCGTTTAATAGCGCCAGGTTAGCTTAAAAACACGGAGAGGAAACGGCTCTGAAGTCCCACCCGCCACATAGACGGAGCCCTCCGCTCCACCATCACACACACACACACACACACACACACACACACACACACACACACACACACACACACACACACACCGGGAGATATGGGCTTTTCAGGCCGTTGCTGCGGCAGCTTGCTCGGCTGTCTGGTTGTACTTTTATTTTTGGGCAGTTGTGGGAAGGTTCCGTGTTTGAAAGCAGCTCTGGCCTTTGAGCCCGCCCATCTCTCTGTCTCTCTCTGCTCTCTCTGCTCTCACGGTGCCTTTTATGAGCTGCAGCGCAAGTTCAGCTCCTGCCTCATTGTGCTGCTCGGCTCTGATTGTTGGGCGTGTTGAAGCAGGCGCGGCAGAAACGTAGCCCCAGGCTGCAAAAAAGGAACTTCATCCACAGGTTTATCCTCCAGTACTTAGAGGTTTATAATGGGTTAGAAGGCTAGTTTGAATCCAAAGGTTAATCTGGTGTGGAGGTTTTATGGAGCGCTGTAGTGATTTCCGTTCAGTGCATCATAGATCAGATTGGAGACTACAGAGCATGCTCCATTCAGACTTGGAGCTTTGCTTTACGTTCTCTCTTCAATAAGTCACATCACAATCAACTTTATTTCCCCAAGTCTGAGGGCACACACAAGGAATTTGACTTCGGATCCCAGCACCTGCTCACTTTTACTTAAAATTTAAAAACCAGAAACGTTTCCAAACTGGTTCTAGTTGCATCTGTGGGACACTGACCATCTGCCAGGGCCTGTTGTTGGAATTGGATTTTCTTTATTTCTTAAAACTTTTTTTGCCCCAAAATATCTAATGGTTATCTCAAGATCCCATGTTGTCCCAGTTCAGCCACAGAACCACCACCCGCCATGACATGTGGAAAACGAGTAACAACTACACAGTGTGAATAATATTCTTTATTTTTTTCCTTCCTATTATTATTATTATTATTATTATTGTTATTATTATTATTATTATTATTTATAGTTCAGCTGTTTTGTTGTCTATGGCCACAGATGATGTGATTTGCATATTTTCTGAAAGGTTACCATTGAGCCCAGCCTGTTTTGTTTTATTGCCCCTTTGTGCGGAATTATTACAATTCGTTTTCCATATTTTATTTTTAATTTTTTCAGTTTTTGCAAAGAACGGATTCAATGTTTGGCTGCAAAGCACCATATATAGCTCCACGCCAAATTCCAAAACAGTGGACATGCCAAATGTGTTTTGCAAATGATCTGGTTACAAAGTCACCACTTAGAAGTGGCTTGATAACTGCGCTTTGACTGAATAAGAGTTGCAGGCGTCTTTTGTGGACTGGTGACAAGCGTTCGCTCACTTGGGTTTATTATGCAAAGCTAAGAGCACTAAGAAGAAGCCCTACAGCACTGTTATCAGAGAGCCAGCTAAAAAGTCCTGTCACACTGCACTTCATTTCCAGACCATTCCCACAGCTTAGCTTTTTCTCCTTCTGTTTTTGACCCAATATCAACCTAAAAACTTGCCATCAGAATTTCTCGTTTTTGAACAAAACTTTATTGAACCCTTCTAGTAACAATTCCATCCGGCATTACTTGTGCAAACAGTGCGCTGCTGTGTGACGTCTCCTTCTGCTTTGTGTGCATTAAACCGTTCAGACAGGAGTATGATGGCCGTCACATTTCATAGAAGTATGAACGGCCACCCCCAAAAAAAAAATCAGATTTCTGCGAAAAATCGTATTTGAGCGTTAAGTGTGAACGTAGCCTAATAAACGTTAGATGTCAGAGAGTAGAGCTTTTCAATGGACAGACAACGAGGTTCATCTGTTGCTTAAAATGACTCAATTCCAGCCAGGCCTAGCTATGGTTATATTTAGAAGAGTCAGGAGGCGAAATGGTATTCTACCAGCCTTTTTTTCTTCTTCTGTGGTTTCTAAGGTTTTATGCTGCTGTAATGTTATTTTTATTGATTTCTGTCATACTGCGCATGAGCCATGGATTCCCTGTAAGAAAAATTCAGTTTGTCCTGTTTGCACGGCACCCAGAAACCGGGCCGTTTTTAAGCCTCTACACTCTGGAACCCGTTTTCTAAGTGTGCCGTTGTCTGAGAATACCATTGGCGTTATGTAAATGGACAGTGCAAGTGCAACCGGACTCTTCCATTATTTTGATTCTGGTATCAGATATTTTTGAGCATAATTATAATGCACTGGAAGGTGAAGCACTATATGTTGTTGTTTCTTCCTCGTTGGGTGTTAAAACCAGCTTGTCTAATAGACACAACGTATGCAGTCATATAGACTAAAATGGAAACTGCAACAATGTAGAAGCTCAGTTCAATACATCCAGCAGAATATCACACAGCCATGATCCTAGGTATGGATTAAGTGCTAAATGCTCACCCACTCAGGAAAAGTAAAAAATGGGACTGTCTCAGGTTTTAAGCTTGTGTCAACATGTTTTTGGTATGCAGACTCTTTAGAGATGCCTTTTTTGAGGCATGGCCACAGTGTTTTTTTCTTTCATCATTTTTTTTATGTATAGTGTCACTTAACAGTCATCTGATTACATTTGATACCAAATGTTTTGTCCCTTCTAGTCTGTGTGAGCTGTTAAATTTCCTGACGCACACCTTGTTGCTATGACGTCCATATAAGCAGCCTTTAAACGTGCTGATCTTACGGCAGTGTGTGAACACGGCATGTATCTACAGCGTAGAAGACTCTTAGTTGAAAAACCAAAGGACATTTGCAGAGTTGAGTGAAGAAAAAGTAGGTGTCTGAGAAGAGAGGTTGCTCAGTGTGGTGACAGGAGCTACTTCCAGTATCACACCAGTAAAGGAAAGCAGCTTTTCATTCCAATGCACTGGACTAGATGGGCTGTTGTTAGAACTCAGCCATATTTGGCCACGACTAAAATCTTGCTACTACTCCAGCGTTAGAATGTGATTTATTTGAAAAGCAAACCAGATCAGGTACCTGGCAAGTTCAGTCTGACTGTCTTAGGAGAAGCCTGTTTTTTTGGGATCATATGAAACCGTGAGGTCGTTAGGAGGAATTCATGCAGTACCAAGCAAACCTGCATCAAGTATTTACCAACAGGTATTGTTCATTTCAAGTGCATGCATTTATTTATCATGCGAGTTCAGATGGATTGAGACACAATTTTACAAGCTTGTGTTAAATCTAGATTTATTCTAATGGTGTGCTGGGTTGCTGTATGGAAAAGACACAGTTATACCCCTCAGACAAAAGAGATTTCAGTGTTCAGCGTGATAGGGGCCCGAGTTCCTTAAGTAGAAAACACATCTTCAATAAAACCAGAGAAGTCCAGTTGGCTTCTATCTAAGGATTGTCATGTGCTGGATTTTCTACAGTTAGCAGAGCTAATTCTTCACATCCTTTTAAACCATTTTGTTGCAAGTATCCAACTGAATTGACCCTTCCTTGTGGCTCCTGTAACGCTCCACTAGACACTTCAGTTTGTCTTGTTTTTACTGCAAACACACGTCCTACTACCAGCTGTCTGATCTCTTTTTGAGTCTCTGTCGCCACATGGTTGGTCAGGAGGTAGAATTGCTGAAAATTCAATGACCCAGCATCATTGATGCAGCGTAGGGATAAAAATAATCGATTAATGGATTAATCTAAAGTTGATTGATGGACTAACAACTAATTTATAAGCAGCCATTTTCTTTAAGACCTGGTTTTCTCTTGCATCAGGAGAGTCTTTCAATAACATGAAGGGCCAGTTTTTTTGTTTTACAATATGCTGAATTAAAAAATAAACATCATTCACAATTTATCATGCCACCTGTATTAAATATTGACTGAATAAACAGAACATTGTGGTTCTCTCAAACATTATTAAACTTAGACTTTTGTAAAATATATCAAAACTGGAACCTATTAGGTTACTGAATGGGAACAAATAAGATGTATAGAATGAAATATGTGAAACATTATTGAAAACCCTCTCCATCAACCGTGTTTTCTATTATCTTATACATATTTGCGTGATGCCCTACACTTCTGTCATCACATCCTCTCCTTCCCAGCTCATCAGTGAGTTTTGGTTGAGAAGCTGATGCTGCTCCACCATGCAGCATGGCTGAATGGTGCTGCAATGGTGGGAACTTTGAGTGTTTATAGTTCAAAACAAAACCTAATAAAGTGGATTTTGCATCCTTGTTGTAAATAATCCCACACCAGACTCCATTTGGACTGTTTCATGTTCCTGTTCTGGCATGCCTGGGCCATGGTTATTTCTTAACCATCAACTATCATGGTCTGGCTCCACTTAAGGATGACATCGCTGGACCTCAGCCAAGTCCAGCTTCTTCACAGCAGTTGTGCTTTAAAATGTGTCATTTGCCAGAGATGTTTAGTAATTTTCTAAAATAGTTTTAATGTGTAAGACTTTAGCATCTGAGTTCCATGACGCTGGCCTGACCTGGGATTTATGAGCCCCAGGCAGTCACTGCTACTGGGCTGGGTTTTGCTGGCGGCCTTTCTTGATAAGTTACTGTTTTTTTTCTGTTGCTCAGCATGAGGGACTGCTGCAATGTCAGAATGGTAAATGGCTTGCACATGTACAGCGCTTTCATTAAGTCCGACGACCCCAAAACAGCAACTGACACATTCAGAGTGTGGGGGTCGAACCGGCAACCCACCAAGTGCAGGACAAACTCCCTAACATCTATGCTGCTGTCGCCCGATGGTAAACCTTTGATGCTTATTGTGAGTCTGCAGCCCAGACAATGGCTTGTCTTTGCAGGTTTAGGGCAGAACTGCTTTTGATTTGACTGATTTTACTGTACAACTACCAGTATTAATACTATTAGTATTGAGTTGGACTGTATGTATGTTGGACCCAAATGTGACCACATTTTTAGCATTTGAAGGGTATGGATTGTTCTAGACTGAATCACATCTGGATTCTACATATCTGGGTTTTTACATATGCAGGATCCATACACGCCTTTTAATGTTACTTAAACGTAACAAATGTATAAAAGACATTATGCAGTGAGTGGTGCGTTGTTCTCGCATTCAAAAACACAATGTAAAATGAAAACAGGAATCTGCACAAAGATAAGGTTCTTCCGGTCCCGGTTCGTCCTCTAATCTGACTGCAGCTCGTCTTTAATTGTCATGGATTACAGAAAGTTCTGCCTAACTTTGCTCCAAGCTTGTGAGGTGAGCGGTCCTTTGTTCTGGCAACTCTGTGCTCCTGTTGCATCAATTTTCAGTTCAAACTAAAATCATAGTTGGATTCTTTGAAAGAGGACTGAATCTGCTTTAGTAAGTGATTGTCACATTAAGTTAACGAAGCATGGATCTGATCGTTACTAATTTAATTTCACTTGCTCTATAAAGTAGAATGAACCAACCTTCTCCAGCTTCATTGTGCTCTCGTCTTAAGGTGTAGTTTCATCCCATACTGTTCTGGATTACCTCCGTTGGCAAAAACGGCATCCATTCACAGGACCCAATTCCCTAGTTGGATTTGGACCGCATGTCCGACATGGGACCAGCTCATCCAGCAGGAAGACTGGAATGCCAAGGAGAAATCAGGCTGGGATTGTTCTTGATAGACCTCTTGGTTTCTCTGTGGCTTTATTACCATGTATTTTGTTTATATTTCAGACCATCACTAAAAGCTTCAGTTTAAAAGGCAAACAGTTTTAGTTTTTCTTTTCAAGAAGTGCAGTGATGGAGCCTTCCCTTGTTGATAGTTATAAGATAAGATGGGCTTTATTGATCTCACATTGGAGAAATTCACTTGCCACATCGGCTCATAAAAGATTTGCGGTCTTGTGCCAGTTCACATGTTGACGGATTCCCATTTATTGTCACAGTTTTATTGCTCCATTTCTTTTTAGTTCATCTGTCATGTGTTTGTGTTCAAAAGTCTCTCTTTAAATATGTTAACCAGATAAATGGTGCATTAATATGGCTACATTTAGTCTTGCTGATTGCTCAAAGCATTTGGTCTACAAGTTGAGTTTGTCCATGACTCACACATTCCAACAGCATTTCTTATTCTTTCTATTTTGTAGCCTGCCGTGTGCTTTTCTGCTACACCCAGACACTAATACAAACATAGTGAGATCTACTGACTTGCAGACAGATGCATTAAAATGCAGATTAAAGACTCTGTGCACACAGCAGTTTTTTTTTTTTGGGATAAAGCAGAAAAGTTGTGATCTTTACTGTTGCCGTATGTCTTCAGCAGGATTTCAAAACAGGTTCGAGAGTGGAAGGGCTCAAAAACATCCCAGCCTCCGTTGTTGTCTACACAGGAACAACCCAATCTGCCTGTATGGGGACCCGTGGCACAGTATAATAGCAATCAGCATAACGGCCACTGTAGTTTAAAAACTTTAGTGGTGCTTTTAAAATTATACGTGAAGCAACAGTAGATCCTCATCGTTTGTCCATAGAAACCTTTAGGTTCCATCTATTATGAAGGTTTATTTACTCGCAACGCCTTTTTTGCATGCATCCGCATGTTGAGTTTCAAGGACCATAGCGCCTACTAGTGGCATGGCAGGGAAATTACGGTTCTCAGCATTTCTGCTAGTGGTGTGCATGGAGGTCACTGTCAAAAAGTTGTCATGTGGACATGTTGAAAGAAACAGAAAAACAATCCCGTTTTAAATGGATTGTTGTCCTGCGCACAGGGCTAAAGAAGGTCAAAAGACTGTTAGATGACCTGTTTGTCACTGCTAGAATATAAGCCATCATGGGTTGTTACAGATAATTACCAATATGTTGAGAAATAGTTCCTCTTTTGAAATATGAGCTGACCAGGACAATTTAAGGAGTTCACAACAAACTGAAATATGTTAAAAATATCACCCTCTGTTCCTGCAGCCCTGGTTTGGGCGTTTTTTTTCCAGCTGGTTTTTGACCCATCTTCAACAGAAACGTGTCCAGATGCTGCCCTAGGTTGGACCTGTAAAGTCCGTCCTCTAGTTCTGTGTAGGGATGGGAATCGAAAACCGGTTCCTGTTCAGAACCGGTTCCGTGTTTTTCAATTCCGTGGCTCGCTAAACGATTCTCTTTTCGATTCCGTTGAGCTGCGGCTCTGAGCTAGTTACGCAAGTTACGTCACGTTTTTTACGCTAGTTACACAAACGGCATTCAGTAAGCAAGTACGACGTGAGACCAAAGAATGCCGCTCCATCGGGGGAAGCGGTCGAAAGTTTGGTTTCATTTTAAGGAAGAGAAATATGGCAACGAGGCGCTTTGCAATCATTGCAAAATGGCATATACATCCGCGGTAGGAAATAGATCCAACGGGCAGAAACACCTTCACACACAACATGGTATACAATTTAACGAATGCCGTGTTTTTGATTCTTACCGGACAAAAGCTAAAGTTACGACCAGCGTGGAAGGCAGCTCTGGTGGTAAGTAGCTAGTTTTACATCACTGGCTGATTCCTAGTAAATCATGCCATCTCTGGAAATAAACCGATTTCCTACCTCTCTTTGGGGTTATTAAGGGAGTGTGCCTTTATCGTTAATCCAGCCCTTCATTGGTAGCATGTTTAATTAGAACTACTGGTAGCTGGAATTATTACATGATTCTAGCTATTGCAATGGATGTAACAAAACATGCTACGAAGTTGCTCCGCAGTTCAGGGAGCGAGAGAAAGGTGACGCTCGTTTATTTAAATCAGGGGGAGACGAGTTTATTTCCCAAAATTGTACAGTAATGCTTTTTCATTAAACGGATGGCTTCTCTGTTAGATTTAGATGACTGAGGTTATCTAAAGGGAGATTAATAAGCAACTGTCACAACAAACTTACATTTTCTTGTATTCTAAACAACTTATCTACTGTATTTAAGTTTGTTCTTATATTCCTTTTTTTATTTAAACAAATATAAATGTTACTCCAGTTGCACATTTTCTGTGGACATCTTGACCTTGTTAGTTTGTAAGGTCGTGTGATAGTTAAGTTAACAAAGTTGATGCTCATCATCAAACTGTTTGTTCTCCTTTTTTCACCAAATTGGAATCGAAAAGGAATCGAATCGTTTCACAGAATCAATCAGGGAATCGGAATCGTGAAAATCTTTCAATTCCCAACCCTAGTTCTGTGCCTAAGCTCTTGCAAAGTATGAAATATCTGGGCCAGAAAGGACTTTGTTCTTGCCACTTTGTCTAAAATAACATGTTTTTCTGTTCTTGTGGAGTACGTTTTGGCCGTAAATAAACCGAAGACTAGATTAGATCTTTTGATTTCATTTGTGGATTGACACAAACTACCATTTTCTACATAAAGCTGTGCTGAACAGGGCTGTACAGCATATAATGTTTTCTCTGCTTTAGACTGGATTTATTGTTGTTGAATGGCAAATGGCTTGTACTTGTATAGCGCTTCAATCAGCGTTCTACACTACAATCAGTCATCCACCCATTTCCACACACATTCACACCCTGACGGTGGTGAGCCATGCTAGTAGCCACAGCTGCCCTGGGGCAGACTGACAGAGGCCAGGCTGCCATGCATCAGCGTTGACCTGGGATCAATTGGACTTGGTTAGAACTAGTTTACTTCTATAAACAAGTTTTATTTACATAAACTGGACTGAAACTAAGACAAATAATATTTGGTATTCTCCATTAAATGTCATTTTAAATGTCCTAAAGCACAGGCCATGAAATACTATAAGGACCCAAAGAGCAACAGCCAGTCCTGCTTTGGTTCTGGTAGGCCTAGCTAGGACAAAAACAGCTACAGACCTGTTATCTTCTGTCTGCCTCAGAACCTCTGGCTTCATATTTTATCGCTGCTTTTGGATTGACTACAACCTCAAAGCACCCTTGGCTGCTGGTGACAGATGCCTGAGTCTCTCCCTGTGCTTGTGTTTTCTTGCTGCTGTTCCAGACATTCCATGGTTGGATGCCTCTGCATGGCAGCTGGATGCAGACGGGCCGTTCCTCCTTCCAGGAGGCCCTGCTAACCCAGCAGCAGTCTGCAGGGCTGTTAGCATCACTTTGGAACAGCTACAGTTAGTTTGGAAGAACGAGTGCAAGGTGGTGCTATGGTACCAGACACGGTGTTTGTTTTTGGAATCGTGGTATTCATGATGAAAGCTGCCAGTTCTTGGTGTCTGCAGCAGAACATTCCTATGTCCAGAAAGGAAAAAGAAAAACTGGGCCAAAGTATTACAAGATTAACAAAAAAAAAGGTAAACAAAAATGTAGAACATGTGTCTAAATTTAAGAAAGAAAAGCAATACTACATGTTTGGGGCTAAAATAATAGGAGATCTAAAAGTTTAAAGATATGCTTTGTCATTTTGATTGAGGGACACAGATGGAGAGCAAGAGAGCTCAGGTGGGAGTGGTTCTAGTTGCAGTGTTGGTCAGTCACCTGCACTCTGCAACACAGGCAGCCATATAACAACTCACACCAGCTAGAACACATTAAAAAGTGCATAGATCAGAATAAAACCTGAGCAAATGATCTAATGACCAAATCATTCATCCTTTGATAAAGCTACTAATAATGAAGTATATAGTGCTTTTGTTTGTTCAACAAAACCTCAGTAACATGGCCATGAGCTGAAATGTCATTCAGGATTAATTTATTGGTTTCACATCTCTTCCTTATCTTATCACTAACCCTTATTCTGGAGCTGTGTTCCGTTAGTCAGTTCTCTATTAATCCAACATCTGTTATACTGAAACCCCTGGAACTGTGGACCCAACGGTGCTGAACCGTGTCCTCGTCTTCTCTCACCTTACCCAGTGTGATGGGTTGGTGATGCTTTCAGGGAAAGCAAAAACTGGGCTTCCAGGATTTAGAATTGGATGCTTTGGAAATTGATACCAAGTAGTCCTGATGCTGTCATTTTAGACCTCGGCTTAAAGTTCTCCATCGCTGCGACGGATTTCCGTCAATTGGAAAATGAGAGCAAAAAAAAAAAAAAAAAGATCCACTTGGTTCTGTTTAGACTTTTTACTCAAGGTTTTAAACTAAAGCTGCACTCAACCAATAAAACCTGGGAGAGCTGGGACATTAGCCAATCAGAAAGAGAGTAGGGCAGACATCTGCCAGTCTGAGTTTTGTTGGATTTATGGGAGCCAGCAAGTCAGAAAGTTCAGCGGCTCGAACATCTTAGAGCAACTTCCTCATTATATTCAGTGACTTTTAAAACCCCTCTGGCGTTTTTTTTTCTTTTTTTTTTCTTCAAAGAAACAAAACAGCTAGCAAAAGAACTAGCAGCATTTTCTGTGTTATTGGTGAGCAGCGACTTGACGTGAAAGCAGCATTTAATTTGCAGTTGCGTTCCTGAGGGAGCAGCGAGCGCTGGCGTGAGTGAGAAGCTCTGTCTCTCATCCTTAAGCCCCACTGCTGCAGTCAGAGCAAAGATCATAGAGAGGAAGGAGACCCACTCTGCTCCGTTTTCAATGTATAACACACATTGGGCAAAAGCAATAATCTGGGGGCAATTAAATGGGCAGGAACAACATGGCGGAAGATGAGTTGGGTGGTTTGTCAGGCACCACTTCAGTACTCTTTAAATCATCTTTTCAAAAAGCTATTGGCTTTACTGTTATTTATCAAAGAAACCTGTTAAATAATAATCATAGAGAAGAAGGAAACGTTTGCGTATTCCTGCTTTGCTGCTGGCTTCTTCTGCTGCCACTTTTACAACACCTAAGCGCAAACAAACAGATGTTTCAGGCTGACAACCATCAGCCAGAAAATATGAAAGGATTACCGAGATTAAACTTCTTCGGATATGGATACCTTGTCATCTACTCGACCACCACACAATCAGATCACCTCTGGCGCGGCACGCAAAGCAAACAAAACAACATCGCCATCTGCTTGAACACCAAACAAATCGGACTCACGCATCGCGGGAGAAGGCGCGATTGCCGGAGAGGCTGCAGTCGGCATGGTTTTGGTGTTCTCTTGACTTTGATTTTGCTGTCTGGCGACGTGCAGTTGAATCCGGGCCCGGCTGATGCTGGCCTTTCGACGATGGGTGCGTCGGCGGGTGGTTTGTGCGTGCAGCGGCTGAGCTCCGGACGGACGGACGTCTTCCCCGAGGTAACAGAAATCCCAAACGGTGACAGCAGCCAGTCAGTAGGGAAGCAACGAGAATTCAGACTTTTTCAGAATGTAAACCATGGACGGGTAATATGGGAGCCTACGTCTAAACCCAAAGGAATTCTAGGCGGACATCTGAACATTCGGAGTATACTGCCTGAATGGGATCAGATCCAACATCTGCTAACTGACTCTAATTTAGATTTTTTAGCGTTGAGCAAAACGTGGTTGCACAGTAATATCCAGACCAGCATGATTGATGTCCCTGGTTATATTTGTTATAGAAAGGATAGAACATCTAAAAAAGGAGGGGGGGGGAGTTCTTTTCTATGTTAGGGATACTTTAAAATGTAATGAAATCGTACTGGATACACCACTAGAATGTTTGGCTTTAAATGTTGTATTATCCTCTAAGATGAATTTTAACATTATAGTGCTGTATAACCCACCCTCACATGATGTTTCTTTTTATGAGAATTTAGACAAAATTTTCAAATATTTAAATGCTCGAACTGAATCGGTTTTTCTTGGTGATTTTAATATCAATTGGTTAGAGAAAAGTCGAAGAACAAAATTAAAGAGACTGTTGACAAAATACAATCTTCATCAAATTATTAAAGGTCCAACAAGGATCACGCGAGCAAGTAAAACTATGATTGATCTGATAGCCACTAACAGACCAGAGAGAATTATCAGAACTTATAATTTATTAACAGGGCTTTCGGATCACAATATGATCATGGTTGTACGGAAACTCACTAAACAACGTTTACCTAAATTTATGAACAAAAGTAAATCAGGGAATTCGGGCATCCCAAAAAATAAGTTGACACAAGTTAAAAATGATTTAGACAAGTTAGACTGGAATAATGTCTTGGAATCGAACGATCTAGAAAACTGTTGTAGCTCCTTGATGAAAACCCTAACAAATCTGATTGAGAAATACGGTAAGACATTTAAGGATATGCAACGTAAAGCCTCCTTACCTTGGCTTAACAACGATATTCGTCAGTTAATGAAAAAAAGAGACTTTGCATTGAAAAAATCTTTGCTCTCTAAAACTAATATTGACTTGTTAAACTTTAAAGGATTGAGAAATACAGTGGTCAGAGAATTGCGTAAAGCAAAGACAGCTTATTTTATGCAATTGATTGAAGAATCGGAAGGAAATAGTGCATCTCTTTGGAAGCATCTCAATAGCCTAACAAAACTTAAGCCTATCCCACAAAAAACAATAGCTGAGTTGGAAGTGGACGGAGTTATTAGTACTGACAATTCAGCTATTGCAAATGAATTGAACAGATTTTTTATTCAGTCTGTGGAGGAGTTTGCTGAGACTTTTGAACCAGCAACCACCTCGCAGACTTTAAAGTTTGATCAAATAGATTTTTTTCATTTTAAAGAGGTTAGTAAGGAAAAAGTACGTACAACTATTAATAAATTAAATAAATCAAAGACAAAGGATGCATTTGGGTTGGATACTGCATTTGTTAAAACTTATTGCTCTGCCTTAATTAAACCTATAACCCACCTTGTAAATCTTTCCATCAGAGTGGCTAAATTCCCACAAAGTTGGAAACAAGCTATTATTACACCGATTTTCAAGGTTGGTGCAAAGAGCCAAGCAAGCAATTACAGGCCAATCTCAATACTGCCGGTTTTATCTAAAATTTTAGAGAAAGTAATTACAGAACAGTTAGTAGAACATCTTGAAAGTAATAAACTTATAAATTCTAAGCAGTTTGGATTTAGAGCTGGGTATTCTACATAAATGGCTAATTGTTACCTTACCGAGAACATTAAGAGCCAGCTGGACAAGGGTAGTGTTGTGGGAGCAGTGTTCATAGACCTAAAAAAGGCCTTTGACACTGTGAACCACAACATACTCTTGAATAAACTTTCAACCTTCAAACTATCAGAACATACCATTGGTTGGTTTGCTTCATATTTGGAGCATAGAGAGCAACGTGTTAAAATAAACACAGAGCTCTCAAAACCATTACAATCTACAATGGGTGTTCCACAGGGCTCCATTCTGGGGCCTCTGCTCTTTAGTTTATTCATAAATGATTTACCTACATGCTGTCAGTCAGCCAACTGCCAAATGTATGCTGACGATACAGTCATTTATGCATCAGCTAAGACACCAACTATCGTTGCACAGACCCTTACCAAGGAAATGAAGAGTGTATCCATATGGCTTAAAGAAAATCATCTGACGCTTAATGCCAAAAAGACGGTATCTATGTGCTTCTCAATAAGAGGGAAAGCAAAATGTACCATTAAATTAGATCAAGAAGCGATGGAGGAAGTTGAGGAATTTAGATTTTTAGGCATTATTCTGGATTCCCAACTTAAATTTAATAAACATATTAATAAACTCTGTAAGACTGTCCGGATAAATCTAAACTGTTTTAGAATGATGAGGCAGCATATACCTGTTAAAGCAGCTTTGCTGTTCTTGCATGCCATGATATTTTCTCATTTATCTTATTGTGTTACTGTATGGGGTCAAGCCTCCCAGACAACAGTTAAACCTATTTTATCACTATACAAACAAGCATTGAAAATTATGGATCAGAAACCAAATAGGTGGCATCACTGTTTGATTGTACAGAAATATAAGCTTTTAGATTTTGATAGTTTTATTAAGTTTTCTTTTCTTAAGATGATTTTTAAATGCACAAACAATATAGCTCCAGCCGTACTCTGTCCTTTTGTGACAAAAATAAATACACGGAGAGTTAACACTAGGAGAGCAGCGGGTGGCAACTGTATAGCAGAGGGGCGCAAAACCACTTTTAGACAGTCAAGTTTCTCAGTGATAGGGATCCGTCTTTGGAATGATTTACCAACGGAAATAAAAATAGAAACTGACCTGAAAACATTTAATAGAAAGGTGAAACATTGGCTGAAAGAAAATCAAAGATGTGGACATTGAGTCATTATGATTATGTTGGATGTGAGGTGTTGTTTTGTGTAATGTTGTTAGGATTGTGTAAAATGTTAATGGTTGTCTTTTATAATGTATTTTATATATGATTGTGCAATGTGAGCTACGTTTTAGGAAAATGTATTTTATAAAGGCCTGACTGGGGACTGGGGTTGCAAATTAGCCTATAGGCTAGAAAGCTTTCATGCAACACATTTACACATTTTGTTATGGCTCTGCCTATTACAATTATGAATGTAATAATGTGCGCTGCATTGTCCCTGACAAATAAACTAATAAAAAATCATTCTGCCTTGGATTACAAAACGGGATAGAAATATAATGTAAATGCAGTTTTTAATCTAGTCTTTTTTTCTCTGTAAATGTTGCACTAAAATAATTCCCTGAATTTGATTCATGCACAGCTTGAATCCCTTATTCACCTCGTTCACTGTGTGCCTCTGATAACTGTCTTTTTGGTCAAATTAGTTTCATGTAGTGTGGATTCAGGCAATGTATTAAAAGTATTTCATAAAGTTCATTTGTAGTTCCAAACATATTTAGAGTGTTTTTAATAAGATTTCTGTCTTGCCAAAAGCTTCTCTTTCCCATGAACAAATATACAAGTCATCTAGCGACTCTTAGGACAGCCAGTAGCGACTTTCCTTGCTGAGGAGTTGGCAACAGTGTAAGCGTGTCTTTCACTGTTGGTTCCTCGACAAAAATGCATGGGTGCTATTTCCTCCTGTGGCTTTGTCATTTGCTACCACACTATGATGACTTTGGTAAAGTGTTGACTCAGCATCTGGCCTCCAGAAAGGTCAATATTGCAGCTGCAGTAACTGTTGCACGTTGAATAAAAATGAATAGAACACATGGTACTAAAACAATACAAAGATAAATAACAGTAAATAATTTGAACTGTCATTCACCTGGATAGATATGAAGTCACAAATTTACAAAATTACAAGGTTGTGGTTGGCCTTGTATCTTGATAGGATGGCGTTATATAGAATGTGGCAGGGAACCAGTGGAGTATATGTGTGAAGTAGATGATGTAATGATGAAAGCTGCTGTCTTTTTTACCAGTTGCAGTTTATGGAGGGTTTTCTGGGGGACAGGGAGGGAAGGGAGATAAAATTGCGAAGTTGAGAAGTGAGTGGACTGTGAACCAGTTTGGCAAAAGTGTGAAGGAAGAACTTGATGCTGCAGAGATGAAAGTTAACCTGGTGATGTTATGGATGTGGAAAGTGAAGGAGAGGATGGGAGGCTGTTCAGGATGACACCAAGGCTCTGAAGCTGAAAGGTGGCAGAGATACAGGAATTGTCAATGGATATATTAAAACTACCAGATTTGGTTAAAGTTGACTTTGCACAATAAGCAAGTGTGGTACGTAATGTGGCATCATGTACACGGCCCTGGGAATATATGGGCTGACTAGAAAGTTTTCAGTCAAACTGATTATTTTGGCTTTAACCCATGTTTTAGACACGTGGAACACATGGAAGTGTTAGTGGCTTTGTTGTTTTATCCCCTACTGTTCATGCACAGTGTTGCACTTCCACTAACGGCTTTTATTACTAACAAACTGATTACTAACAAACTAATACGCCTGCAACATGTGACAACATGTGACAATCTTTCATAAAAGTTTGTATGCAGCCAGAGTGAGCTACTGATGTATAAATAAAAAAAGGCAAATAACATGGTTATGCACCTTTTTTTTTTTTTTAAAGTAAAAGATTCAGATGCATGAGGCAGAAGGCAAGTGTCTCTAAACAGCAGCAGTAGTTTAGATGTTTAGCTGGGCTGGACCTAGCAGGGACTGTCCTTCATGTGTTATTTAAGTTTGCTTCATTTAAGCTAAAGGCGAGGACTGGCAAAGTACAGTTTGGTTTGCTTGTAGTGATCATGGCGCTACCTGCATCAACTGCATCATTTTGTTCTGCTTGCATCATGGTGTGCTGAAGGCCACAAGCCACACAGCATGTTGAACCTGGAGTTCATGGTGAAACACTTCAGCTCCACTTGTTTTACTTTGACTGCCGCATCACCATGTGGCCTTTTAGCTAAAGGTCAACGCAGATGTTGAAGGCAGAAAATGTAGAATGGTTGTTCCCCCAATCAGAGCTGTGCTGGTCCTCTTCATATAAAATGCAATTTTTCTGCTACTAAAAGTAAAACCATCAGCCTTCAGACTTGATAAGGGACTTGTCAACTCTAGAAGCAATCCAAGGCTCAACACGTATGAGATCAGTGTGGGCTATCCAACATAAGCCGAATTAAACAAAGATTAGCTGGAACACGTTTTACCGGACACATCACAAAGGAGATGGTCACCAGAAGGCTGAAGAAGATAATCGTGGCCTAACAGAAACCCGGCTGCATTGTTTTAGCACCCTGCCTTTTAATTCCCAGCCATGAGCTCAGAGGATGGAGGTAGGTTTTCACTCAAGACTGTGAAAATGGCTCATACCAAAGAATGAAGAAACATGTTAGAACAATGCTGCCATTACACCAGTGGAACACTGAAAGCAGACATTTCACACTCTGCTATTTTTAGATTTTCTTCATTCTTTTTTATTTTAATACCTTATGTGTCTATTTAGATGGCAGATGCATAAAAAATACATTTAAAAAAAAAAAAAAAAAAAAAAAAAAGAAAATGTCATGCTTTTCTGGAGGGTCTTATAATTTACCTGGTAGTGGTTTATAAATAAACACTGAACTTAAGAACATCATGAGCTTTAAACATTAGTAAAAAAAAAAAAAAACAGTTGCTCATATTTTTTATTTTTATAAAAAGTTCTTCAGGCCTAAACTGTAATGATCTCAAAGTCCCAAATACATTTCCTAAATATATTTAGTCTTTATTAGTAGAATGATTGTGTCCTGTTTGAAAGAAATCTCTCAATTTGGTACATTTAGGAGATTTAACAAGTCTCTTAAATCTGTTAAACAAATTTGAGGGAAGTGGGTTTTCTTGGAGCTATTCTTGACATGCGATTTCTGGATGTGGACTTTGCTATTTTAAAATAATAGCTGCCATTATTTACAGGGAAGTTTCCCATATTTATGTAAACAGTCTCATTGTTTTTAAGGATATAGAGCACAGTTTGTACATTTTAAAATTCTTATTTGGCTGCATATTTCGGAATATAAATGTATCATTATGATGCATTCGGAATGATGCATCCATCAATTGGAATTAAATTTTAATCCGAATGAGAGGGGTGGTTCTTGACAATTAATAATCCGATCAAGGTGCATATAAAGGCTTGTCAGACTCAAGTTATTCCTAATGTAGCAAACTAACCTGAGTGCGCATGTGTGCCCGACGTAAACGTGACGCATTTCCCTGTTGGTGAATGGCAGAAATGCATCGGGAAGCAAAACTGTCGAGGCTCCCGACACAACCGCTCTGTTTGGAGCAGTAAAGGAGCTCAAAATTGTTGCTCCCTCAGTAACGCTTCAAGCATGACAAGAACATCGTGCATGTCCAGCCTGGTGGCTCGGAACACAGACAAACTCGTATAATACTATCAATCATTTGTTGTTTAGCAAAGACTGAAGCACTACTTTGTTTTTTTGTTTTTGTTTTTAAGAGGAATTCGATAACCAAGCATGTCAGTGGTTCTATTCCGACTAAAGCAAGGTGCATATACACGCACATTCTGATCGGATTAATTATCCGATCATATGAATGGAACAATTCGATTATTTAATCTGAATACATTTTAATCCAATCATAAAATTTTGTCCCTGTAAACATAGCTAGTGATTCTGTTTCCTTATCTGTGTGTTTTTGTTTTTTCATCAGCCTGCATTAAAACACCACTGATACACAGTGGTGTTCAGTCAAGTATCTAATTATTTTCAAGTTATCATGGCAGCCTTTACCATTATTAGATTTATAACTATCCATGTGGCCATTGTTACTGTTCAACTGTGTTTGAGGACTGCTCTGGTTCTGGGTTTGACAGAAAGCCTTTAATAGACTATTACATGTGTTAGAACAGCTGATGAGGTGAACATGTTTTGCAAAGGCAGTCTGCTGAAAAAGTTTCATCCGCATTTGCTGCTCTACCACTTCAGCAGTTATGGAAGGGTCAGCGAAACAGCGCCCTCTAGAGTCAGAATCGGATAGATCAAAGAAAATGGTTTAAATGGGCTTCAGCTCTTTGCCGCACACAACTCATCGATTGTAGCATCGGTGAATGTGTGATGGACCTCATGGTCTTCTGCAGACGGCTAGGGACGCGCTTTTAGCGGGGTTACTTACACCTGGTTGACTTTCCTGAGCTTGGATTGGGCTTTGTGAAACAGATAAAGCCGGGACACACTGATCACGCTAGTTCAAGTCTGATTTTAGCGCTTATCCTGGATTTCCAGATTCAGTGTTTGGGAAATAGGCCTCTAGCTCTGCTTGATCTTACCATCAGTTTAAGAGTAACCTCTCTGCAAACTGCGTCTTTGGCTGATAATGCAAATGTCCATAAAATCCAGTTAGCAGAGCTGAACTTTATGATGGGTTAACCAGATTCACTGGAACTGTTGGCAGGTGTGAACTCAAGAAGACTGAATGCTGAAACCAAATCAGGCAGTGGTGCAGATGATTGGTTTAAACACCAGGACATTTAGACAACCAGGTTTCAGCATCTTTCTGCTTTTCACATTTTTTCTTTCTACAAGTTGGTTTGTTTTTGATTTATGCAGCATATATGTCACATTATCACCTTGGGATGACATGTGTTGTGAATTGGCGCTATATAAAAGCCACCAATTCACAACACTTAGAATTTGACAAAGTTTTGAGGTTATTATATCATCATTTTTACATCACAAAAGCCTTGTATTTCACCAGTGATGAGGAGCAGTGTAACAACTATCCAGCCATGTTAAATTGAAATAAAAGGACCACTTTGATTAGGAGGGTGTGGTTAGAGCTTCTTTTTAACATCAATAAATTGTTCTTCCCAAGTGAATAACTTTGGGCTGTCACAGGGGTAAAAACAATCACAATTATGAAGCATAAGTCTGATGCATGCAGAATGAAGTCCAGGGAGTAACTTGGAGGACTAATGCGCCGTCATCTCTTTTTGCAACTAATTGAGAAAGACTGCAACACTTTAACACCCATGGATCTCCTTAGGTTTTCATTTTAAATGCCACTTTTATTCCTTTGTTGCTAAAAGGCACGCTGAAAATTTGTAATCTATTTTGCTTGAAAATTTCCTCCCACCAATAAAAAGAAGAATTGCATCCTTTGTTGAGGAGCAGGGAGGCGTTTGTCGTGTAAATTCCCTGTATCACTAGAACGACCAGCGCCAAGTCAAAAGTAATGTGCTTTGCTGTGGAAGATAAGTTCTAAGAATATGCATGTGGTTTTTTTGTAGGCAGTTGCGCTGACAGTTAACATCGCATGGTCAGACCTGAACAACATGAGATAGAGACTTGACTGTGCAAAATATGATTGTCGGAAATAGAGCGGATGTTTGGCTGAGGCCGGCTGCTGGCACTTCTCCATGGAAGGCAGAGACCCACACAGCAGCAGGGCTCTTTAGACTCCAAAGCCCTTATTGCTGGCCTATTGCTATTTAGATAATAATCAAAAAGCTGCAAGTGTTCTGATACATAACTTTCAGTTTATTTATTTGATTTTAAATATTGATTTAAAACAATCTAAGATATTTCTTGAGTTTCTTCACTTGCTGTTCCCAGAGTTTACACAGTTGACTGAGGCTGAACTTCCTCATTCCTCAGAAACGAGCGTAATTACTGCTGTGACCCAGCACTTCCTCTGGGTGGACTGGGATATAGTAACAGTACAATCTCAAAGGCCTGCAGACTTTGGGTTGTTTGGACAAATTTCCTGTTTGCTCTGACTTCTATTAATTGAGCAGGGGAAAAAAAAGAAGGTTTAGGGAGGCTTCTTTAAATCCTGTATTTAATCCTCTATGTTTCAGTCCTAAATAGGCTTTTGGATTAGTCAACTTTTATCTTTCCTTGAGTCAAACGAGCTGTGTGCAGACAGGATTCCATCCTCCCAGCTGAATCATAGCTGGCAGTACACGGATGTCTGAAATGCCCTTTTATGGCATTTTAGGACCTTTTTAAAAAACAGGAAGAGGCATGAGGTCAACTGATCTCGCAAGAAGCATGTCATTTTAGAGCTGTGGAAGATTAAAGTTTGTCTCATCGCTACCATATCCCATGAAGCAACATTTCAAAATAAAATAGCTAAACACCCGATGGACTAATTATCCAACATAGAGAAACAAGTGACTCGCTTTTCTTCAACGTGTGTTTCAGCAAGAACAATTGCAGGTCTCACAATAACTGTTGTGGCCTTGGGACTGATTTTGTTTGCAAAGTACGACATTGAGAGGAGTCCTGTCTCCAGTCTGATTTGTTAAATATACTAACAAGTTTTCTGTGAAGGAGCTACCAAGTCCCACATTGCCTAAGGAGCTGTCATATTTGAAAGTTGAATTGAAACATTACAAGTGCCTTGTTTTAATGTACCACTTAATGTACAAAGTCATTCCATTTGTTCATACGTCCTCCTAAATATCTGCTTTATTTCCCTTGTACTTTTATTTATTTATTTATTGATACACTAGATATGTATAGAGGACCAAGTCTTCCATATCTAAAAATAAATACAGAAATAAATAAATGCTCAATAAATAAATAAGCATACAATTAATTGCCACCAAATTAATAAATGTAGGTAGAAATTAAAATTTACATAGACATAAATGTGTATATATATATATATATATATAGTGTATCAATACATTTGTATTTTTTTACCCTATATATTTCTGTGATGCTATTTATTTCTGCCTGTCGTTTTTACATTTCTGTATGCATTTCTGCCTCATTATGCAAATGAGGAGGGGCTGTGTCTTTCTCTCCCCCCCCCCCCAGTGTCCTGTCTAGCAATGTGGCAATAAGAATTGATGTCTTAATGCCAAATAGAGCTCGACAGATTTTGCTTTCACAAGTGGAGCAAACAGCTTTCGCCATAATGCTCCGCTTGATTTGTGCATGTAAATAGCTTTATTGTGATTCCTGTAGGGAGAATTTCAAATTATATGGACATTACAATGGGAATGTGGGAGAGTAAAGGAAGAACAAGAAGAGAAAAAAAGAAAGAGAAGAGGTGAAAGAAAGAAGAGATAAAAGGAAGAGAATGATAAAACGTCCTCTGTCTGCTCCATCACCTGGAAAGAGACGCAAAAAGAACAGCACAACCAACGGACATAAAGCAACAGATACAATAGAGTAACACCTTGATACCATTGCTAAATCATATGTATTATTATTTAAGCTGACATGTGTAATGTGATACCTAAAAAAGAAAGTGAAAGTAATAAATAAATAAATTATAGGCTTTCTGTATATGAGTGAACATTTAATAACTGGGACCCAGCACCTGTGGGAGTTTGTGAGAGTGCACTAGTTTAGGTGAAAATTATACAGAAGGAAATAGCTCGATAGTGGTTGTGGAGAACCAAAGACCCGCCCTCCACGAGCACAGAGGCAGGGGTCAGGGGACCCATAACCCCGGACTCCCAAAGGGGTCCCCAAAGCAGTGCGCCCGAGAGGGAAATCTGCAACACCCCCCCCCCCCCCAAGGAAAGAGGAGAGACGACCCCGAGGAAATCCCCCAGCCACCGCAATGCCGACGCCCCCAAGAGCCACCGGCAGCCAGCCGCGCTGAAGTGGTCCTGGCCATGGGCCCTGGGGGCCAGAGGCCCCAGGGCCGCCCCCCGGGGGCCAGGCCCCGCGAAGCCGCCCCCGGGAATGGGCCAGCGCCCACCTGGGAACCTGCCCCAAACCCGAGGACCGTCAATGAGCCAGAGGGCCAAGGCGCCCGCCAGCGCAGCGGAGGAGGGCAGGACGCGGGGGGATGGGCTCCGCCCCTAGCGGAGACTTGAGATGTTCTTGGGAGAGGGAGCGGACCACACCCATACCTGGGAGAAAAAAAAGAAAAAAAAAAGGAAAACTCACTCACACCATCCCTCCCTTGTGCCCCACTCACCACACACAGATTTAAAAAAATAAAATAAAAATAAGACGCTGTACACACATTCCCACATAACACTCGCATCCAACACTGACCAGAGAGGGGGGGGGTCACCCCAAATCGACTATACAACTGCTAGTGCCCGACCCCCGGCCCCGCCCCCAGACCAGACGCCCCCCGGACCGGGCCCTCCAAAGAGGGCGGGCCAACATGACCCGTACGAGCCACCCAGCCAGAACCCCCCCCTCACCCCCTAAATACCTAATAAACCCCCTCCCTCCCCCACCTTACCATAGCCACCCCTGCTCCCCGCCCCTCCTGGGGGGAGCGGAGGCGTCAGCCCCAGACCTGGCAAGCCGCTGACTACCCGTTGCAGCCCCCCGCCAAGATCCCGGACCCAGTGGCCCGCACCTCCTCCAGGCCCCGGACTCCTTGCCGCCATCGGAGAAAGGGGGTGTGCAGAAAACCCCGATCCTCCCTACGCCCGCTCAGATGTTGTGTTGTTGCATGTTGTTCTCAAGTGCGTTTAACAACTGGGAGCGCCGAAGGGGGTGCACGGCACAGCCCCCCCCCCCCCCTCCGGAAGGAAGCTGGTGCCAGCGCCCCCCCCTCCAAGCAACTACCCACAACCCTCAATGTCTAAATGCGAGAGGGGGTGAAGGGAGCCGTCCGAAGAGAGGCTCACACAACATAAGCCCCCCCCCCCAGACGTCTTCCCCCCACATGAATGTGCGTTGTGAAAATGTTTGAAGTGAAAGTGTCTAAAATGCATGATAAAATTGGAGAGAGGGACGTCACCAGAAAGTGGCAACCTCCAGTAACGCCCCCTCCCCAAGGACCTACATGTGTGGCGGCGTGATGGAGCAGGCAGAGGGAGGAGTCCGGGGATGGGGAGCAAATGACTGGGGAGCCAACCCAGGGAGCCAGCTCCCCTACTGACTCCAATAGGCACCCCCACTCCCCGAAAGCCCCACCAGGAGAAAGGGGCCCCTCCAGCGGCACCACCGTAGCCCGGGGGCCAAGGGAGACGCCGCAGGGCCCGCCAGCCAACCACCCACCAGTGTTCCACTCACTCAAATTCTTTGTGAAATTGTTCTACTACTTCAGCCAACTTTTATCTTTGAAAAAATGTTAAAAATTGAAAATAGCTAAAAATGGAATAAAAACAAGTGTGCCTTACAGATGTAGGGCCCTATAATTTCCGCGATCACGGAATCGCGGACGGAATCGCGGAATTGGCAAATTAACGCGGAATCTAGTGTAAACGCGGAATTTCTACATTTGAAATGAAATTCTGTTTTTGTGTGGGAGAAGAACGTACGTCTGGGGCAAATGCACACCGGGGGACGCAAATCTGCGCGACACAACCCCTCCCGCTCTGTCATTTCAGCTTCCCCCCACCACCCCCCATCAAAACATTGAAAAAATGGCGAAGCGGCTCTCCACAGCTCCGCTTTCGGTGAAATAGTTGAGAAACACTGAGGCTGACATTCCTTTGGAAAATATGACAAAACTGTGTCCGTTTCTAAAGAAGCACTGCAAACAGGGAGGAGCCCTACCTGAGAATGTAAGCAGTCTTCGCCAACTTCACCTACTCATATAATTCCAGTGTTTCCCGCAGCGCTATCTTTGCTAGGCGGCTGCCTCGCCAAACTCACGCTACCGCCTCGCTAACATTCCAAAAAAAATAAAAAACTAACTCGATATACTTTCATGTTTATTTGACATTAACACGCGGTTGTTTGTTGTTGCTTTTGCGCGTGCATACAGTGACTGGCAGGGAAGAAACAGGCGAAAATACATGGATACGACCCACCCCCACCCCACCCCCCCACTCCGCGAGTCGCCTCTCCCCCCCCGCTCCGTCAGTCAGTCAGTCGTCCGCGCAAATCTTCCGGCCAACAACTCACCGCCTCGCCTAAACAAATTTTACTTTTTACTTGAAAAAGCTAATGGAGCACTTTTATTTATAACAATTGGTTCATAACCATTAATATTTTGTTAGTACTTAGAGTGCAGTGTTATGTTGCATCATGCAGTAAAAGTATTGAGTAGATGTGATGTTTTTTACCTCAAATTTAAGGTCATTCCTATTTTATTTGTGTAAATTTTAATCATCAACATTAAAAGCACATTATTTTTACGACTGAAATAACAGTAAAGGGTAAAAAAAACTGAATTCGTAAAGATTAAAACGGAAAAAACAGAATTTTCAAAAATTAAAACGGAAAAAACGGAATTTGGGAAAAAATAAAACTGATTTTATAGGGCCCTACAGATGTTATTTAGTGGCATGAGTTTATATTAGTTTTGTCATAGGTGGTCACAAGATACGGAATTTATTTATTTTTGTTTATCAAGAGTGCTTGGTTCAAAAGTTTTTTGACAGTCCCTAAATGCACCACTGCGTGTGGGAGGAGGGAGCAGCTGAGAGACGCTGGCCGAAATTGGAGTCCCTCAATCGGCTCAACCGTGAGCTAGATCCCGCTGACTCCGCGGAGCTTGAATGTCCAACATTCAACTTCAAACCAACTTCACCGCGGTGCTGGATCCAGCGTAAAGACACAGCGTGAACCCCAAATGTTGCAGCTGAGGGGAAAATGTTGGATCGCTTGATGAAACTCCACCTCATTCACAAATTAGACCAACATGGATAGAATAATGATAATCTGTAGTGTTTTTTTCATTGCCTGGATGTGAATCTGATCATTCATATTGTGCCTTTTATAATCAACTACAATATTTTCTTATCAAGCGAGCTCTGCATAAGGCCCAATGTAATTCTCGCAGCGCGGTGGGAGACTCGTTTTGAGGAAACTACGGTTGTAGCTCAGTGTCTGCCTTGCGGTGGTTGCGGAGAGGTGTCTGTTTTGTAGAATAAATTATCCGCCAATGAGTTATTGATCTGGAAAGCCGAATCTGAAACCACAGAAAAACATTTCAGATCCCAAATGTACAGCATTCTAACTCTTCCAGTCTATTAGCAGCTTCCCGTAAGTCTTACGGCGTAAGAGGTTGGCCACTGAACGTCTGCCTGCTGAGTTTGACATTACTAAACAATGCTTTAGTGTGGGGAAAAGCCATGTAGATTCCACCGACGCAGTAAAATGCTAACCTACCAATGGGAAGAAGTTGAGCCCTTAAGACACAGCCCCTCCTCATTTGCATAATGAGGCAGAAATGCATACATAGGGTGACCAAACGTCCGTATTTCCCGGGACATGTCCGTATTTCATGTCCTGTCCCGGGTTTTTTTTAGAAAGTGAGTAAATGTCCTGTTTTTTAAATTACCTTCATTGGACCATTAAATTGACAGGCACTAGGGCACTGCGCACGGCGCTGCGTGTGACGTAATCTCTGAGCCGCGTCAGTGCGGGCAGCCCTGTTCTTAATCAGAAGATAGATAGCGTGGCTGTCAGTACGCCAACAACATGCCGAAGCGCAAATGTATGTTTACCGACGATTTACAAAAGAGTTTCCCCGCTTTCAGACCGGGTCGAGACAAATGGGAGGCCTTTATTGTGCTAGTCATTCATTACAGGAATTGTTAAGCATTTTTAATAAATACATTTTGAATAAAATTATCATTTGTTATTAAACCAACTGTAAATATCATGTTATTGTAGGATTACGTAGGCCTATGTTAAGTGAGTGCATGCCACAGACATCTCTATGCATGGGAACAGAGACCCCCCTCCCCCCCCCGCTCCAAGGTGTCCTGGTTTTCCCTAATGAAAATATGGTCACCCTATGCATACAGAAATGTAAAAAGGACAGGCAGAAATGTAAAATCGGCAAACAAATGTAAAAAGGACAGACAGAAATGTAAAAACGACAGGCAGAAATAAATAGCATCACAGAAATATATAGGGTAAAAAAATACAAAGGAAGAATAAAACAGACAAAAATATTATAACATGCACATAAATAAATACTTTAAAAAAATAAGTAATTAATAAATAAAGTTGAAGATTATAACGGACAATAAATAAATAAGGTAATTATTACAAAGGTGAATAAATAAATAAGCTAATTAGGATATATACATTTATGTCTCACTGTATAATTTAATCTCTACCTACATTTATTAATTTGGTGGCAATTAATTGTATGCTTATTTATTTATTGAGCATTTATTTATTTCTGTATTTATTTTTATTTAGATATGGAAGACTTGGTCCTCCATAGATATGTGGACACACTGTATATACCTAATGCACCTTTTCCTCCTTTTGGCACCTTCCTTTGTTTATTAAGCCGATGTGACAAGTGAATTGCTCCACTGTGAGATCAATAAAGCCCATCTTATCTCATCTTTAGGAGCTCATCCAAACAAATGCATCCCTACTTAAAAGTAGTTAATTTGCCGGAGGTTTGAAAATGGTTTTAAAAGTTTGAAGCCTGCTAAAGTTTTCTGCTAAGCCCTTATTATAATTGAGACTTAATTTATTGCCAAAAAAAGTTATTGGATGATACATAAAGTAATGTAGAACTATTCCTCCGCCAGATGTTGCCGTCCACTGCCAGACACTTTTCCATCATTTACAAGGAATGGTGCAGAGACTGAAGTACATCACTACTAATGCTAAACTGTTAAATCTACTGCTCTGTTGAGCAGCCAACTGCAGACTGGCTACTCAACTAACTTCCCAGCAAAATGACATCTTATACTTCTAGTATACCTCTACAAAGTGCAGAATGGTAACTCCTAAGACTACAGTACCACTGAACATGGTGGGTATGTATTTAGTTTTTGTTTCAGTAAAATAACTATAAATGAAAGTCACAAATAACATAACTGTAAAAAACAGTTTTTCTAGCTGCAAAAGGGATGATTGTTACTTTTGTTTGTTAAATAATGCAAGTAGGTCATGTTTTTGATTTTTGCTTTAAACTCCTGTGTTAAAACTGAACCTTCAATCTTTTTACTCAAGTGAAAATCAAATGACGTACTACTACTAGGGAGGGCAAGGCAGGATTATTAGTGTAACTCATTCCAGAAACAAGACAATCCAAAGGGCTTTACACAATGAAAATGTTAGAAAAGAAAGACTTTTAGTTTGACTGTAGATGAAAGTTATTGATAGTTGGAGTTTCAGTTGATAGTTTGAATAGCACAGGCAAAGGCAACTCTAAACTGGATTTTTAGCTTTGATTTAAAAGAAGTCAGGGTTTCAGGGTTTTCTGGGAGTTTGTTCCAGATTATTGGAGCACAAAAACTGAAAGCAGCTTCTCCATGTCTGGTTTTGGGGATGTGGCGGAGATTTGAACCAGAAGATATGCGTAGTCTGGAAGGTTGAAACAACAATTCTTTAATGTAATTTAGTGCTAAGCCATTCAGTGATTTATGCACTAACTAAAGTATTATCTGTGAGATCCAGGGAGCCAGTCTGAGGGCTTCAGAGCTGGCATGATATCTTCTACTCTTAGTTTTAGGAAGGATGGGGGCTGCTGTGTTCTGGATCAGCTGCAGCTGTCTGATCAACTTTTTATCTGATCGACCGTGTCTAGATCTCGTAGAAGGCATCCCACAATCCCCTTTGCTTACCTCTCCACCCGTGTTAAATAGTTTCTCTCCTGTGTCGTGCAGTTTCCATACCACACTGTCACGCTGAGACGCAAGATGCTTTCGATTGTAGCTCTATGAAAATTTATTAGCAGCTCAGTAGAATGTCAAGTCCGTTTGAGTTTCCTGACAGAGCCCGTGTCGGACCTTTGTCAGCCATGGGTGAAGAGGATGAGCACAGCAGGGCTGAGCAGCCACCCCTGCAGGATTCCAGTGTTGAGGGCCAGTGGGTCAGATGTGTCTCCCTATCCTCAGCACCCGGGGTCTGTTGGTGAGGAAGTCACTGATCCGGGAGCAGAGAGGTGTGGATAATCCCAGGTTGTGGAGCTTCAGAGTCAGCATGTCTGGTAGCACGGTGATGAAGGCTGAGCTGAAGTCCACAAATAGCATCCTGACGTAGGAGTTGGGATGGTGGAGATGAGTCGGAGCCATGTGGCGTGCCAACGAGACAGCGTCCTCTGTGGAGTGATTCTCTCTGTAGGTGAACTGCAGGCTGCCCAGGCCAGCAGGCATGACGTATTTGATGTAGTTCAGGAGGATCCTCTCCAATCATTTGATGATGACGGGGGTCAGAGCAACAGTACGGTAGTCATTGAGGCAGGTGATGGTCGTTTTTTTGGGAACGGGCACAATGATGGAGGACTTCTGGCAGGCAGGGACCCTGGAGAGCTGCAGGGAGAGAAAAAGTCCTGCAAGTTGGTCAGGACATCTCCTTTGCATATGACCTGACACCATGTCTGGACCTGCAGACTCGTCGACGTTGACCTTCTTTAAGGTGGACGAGATGCTGATGTTGCACCTCTGGTTGTGGAAGACAATCAGACCTTGTGCTGCTTGGAGCGTGTGAAGAAGCTGTTTCAGGTGTTAAGGAGAGCTGAGTTGTTGCTGAGCTGCTGGTCGCTGTACTTGTAATCTGTAATAGTCTTGATGCTTCTTCACAAGTGCCTTTTTTTTTTTTTTTCAAAAGTCAAGTTATTGTGTTTTAAATGTTGTCTCTCTGACAGCTGATGTTAAAGCATGATTCTTGTATGAAACTAAATAGACCATGGTTTCTCTTTTTCTTTTAGGACGTGTTCAACCCCAGCGGCACCATCTGACTAGACAGTAAGGCTGTCTATAACACGCTCGTTATCTTAAGGTATTTATTTCAATCATCTGACCTTTGAAATGGCAAATTATCAAAAGAAAATTTGTACTTAATATGCAATTCCTGCACTTCAAGTTCACATCATACAGTGTTTACAGGAAGTTGGTAGACTAGGTCTTGTACAGCTTTGTAACAACACTTCAGAATGTGTTGTAGCCCTGAGAACACCAAGAGGTCAACTGTTTAAGTTCTCATGTTCTTTTTTTTTTTTTGTCCCTCTCTTTCTCTGTTTTAATATAGTTAACATTCTGATTTGGTTTTTTGAATGCTAGAAATTCTCTACTGGGGAAAGATCAGGACTGGTAAACCAGTCCAATACTTGGCTCTCTTTCTCAGCCATGTCTTTGAAATGTAGGCAGAATTAACTTTTTTGTTGTCTTGGTGAAAAAAGCACGAGCCATTTTTATTTCCCCAAGCAGCGCTGCATTTTGGCCACCTTGTTTTGCTCTGTAACAGGGATTCCCAAAGTGTGGGGGTGCGCGAGCTGCCACTAGGGGGTACGCGAGGCGAAAACTGTAATGGAGTCTGACCGTGTTTTTTTCCGTCACACAATGCGTGTAAACAAGCATTTCTTTTGTAAAGCTTAAAAAACTGTTAATTTAATCAATAAATAAGAATGTATTGTAATGATCCTTATTAGACTTTATGGCTAAATGCTGTTGCACACTTACTGTTCCTTTTTTAAATCAGATCACTTTGGGGTCATACCGGAAGAAATGTGTGGCTTCTGGGGAGAGGAGTCGTGATTCGGGGCATAGACATAATATAAGAGTAGACCCCGCATTGACAGTCGCGGCGCAGAAATTACGGCCGCCATCTTGGGGCGGTCGACCTGCTAATTCAAGCTGAACACACTAATGATACCTCAGCACTGTGCAGCGTATTTTTGTTTAAATCGACGGACTATTGACGTCAGGGCTCGAGGGATAACGTTTCACAAGTAAGATTAAAAGATATTGTTTATATTAGAATGTGATTTTTCTAATATTACATAGAGAGATGCAGGTCTACATATCTACAAGTTTTTGTGACTCAGTCTCTCCAAAATAGGGGGTTTTCAGTGACGTCACTGGCCAGCTTCCGGTCCGCCATCTTGGGTGGCATATTATCATATCATATCGCGAATGGATAAGTACGCCAGCACGCTAGAGCCACCAGATAAGGACGTATATCTGAGGAAATGTTCCGTGGTCGACCATATGGACCCCTATGCCCTCCACGGTGCCTTGTTTAGCACTAATCCAGATGATTGGCCAAATGTAGAGCACGGCGACATAGTGCATTACCTGGTGTTCAGTGAAAACCCTCTGCACAGTCTTGAGGAAATGAGAGCTTACAAGGGTCTAGAGGCTCACAACCAGTTCACATCTGGTTGGGTACGAGATGTAGAAGTTATGTACATGAAGGAAATCGCCATCATACGTGGACGGGTGAGTTTTAATAAGATGGTAAAAATGTAAACAATCCGACGCAAATGCGTGACAGCTTCTGCGGTGGCTGACGGCCGGCGGTGCGCGAAGGCGCTTGGCTGCAGGGCCGATCGACGCCGCTCGCGGCTTTAATTATTTAAGCAGAACAATGACCAGTGCAAAATTAAGTTGTATTTACCGTTTTTACGCCGGTAGGCAAAAGCCTACCGGTGTAACCCGGAAGTAGCGCGGACGTCACTTTGCATATCAGACGTCTTCGGCTACCTTGTTTGTGGTGTGAGCGCCTATACTTCAGAACAGTTCCAAAGCTACAAGTCCTTGGAGTCTCATGTGCAGTTTACGAATGGATGGGTTCAGGAGCAGCAGATCATAAAGCCAGCAAACTGTGGGAACACAGTAACTCGTTCAAAGGTAAGCTGTGCTCAGACGGGTTCTGGCACCTGCTAACCGTTAGCGCTAACAACCACTCACGCATGTAATGTACTTTTAACTAGCTGCTATGTGTTTTAAAGGTTTAGAACACACTCTCATTGACATCGGGATACTGTGGAAAGTTATGATCGGTCGACTTACAGCCGCGATCCAAGCGAGCCGACGATCTCTTTGTTATCTCTGACACTTAGTCTCCGTGGTTGCGCCTCCAGGCAGGAAAGCGGTGGAAAGTTAACCCATTTTCTATGTTTTTCCCACGGCGATCATGTGTTGCGCTGTTACAGCCCACAATACAGCAACGGTTTACCATGGTTGAAATCAAGTTAAGGTCAAATTAATCAAATTAAAACACGGCAGAGAGGGAGTACAGTACGCGGTAGTAATAGGCAGTAGTCTGAGTAGCAGCGGCGGAGGCAGTCAACATGACGCCCAAGCCCTATTATTAATATATTCTTACATGTTTTAAATATATATATATATATATATATATATATATATATATATATATATATATATATATATATATATATATATATATATATATATATATATATATATATATATATGTATGTGTGTGTATATATATATATATATATATGTATATGTGTGTGTGTGTGTGTATATGTATATATTGTGTGTGTCAGAATATTCAATTACTTTTAACCACACTAAGAACATTTAAATGCACTGAACCATTTGTTATAATAGCTATAGCTTTAAAGTTTTCAGAAAACAACGTGAAAATTTGTTAAATAATCAGCGAGTATAGTTGACTAAAATTGATTCTGCATCTGGTTAACACATTACACTGAGCGGAGTTGTCGACCGCCCCAAGATGGCGCCCCTAAATCTCGTCAGCACCTATAGGCGAGAGCGGTCGATGCGGGGTCTACTCTTTATATACGTCTATGATTCGGGGGACCAGCGGAGTGAAAGCTGTTCTGCTGTTTTGTTTGTCCTAAAATAAAGTGTTAGCAGCAAAACCTCGGTCTGGTGCTTGGGTGTCATAACGGAACGATACATTATTAACACGAAAATGTTAATAAACTGTATTTATTTAGAAGAAATCTTCTCTATACTCTTCATTTTAAGATGAAAAATCAGCATTGTGCTGTATATGCGCATATGGCTTGTGGTCTCTGCTTCAATAATTCTCGCAAATATGCTCAATAGGCTGAAATCAGGGGAACAGGTGAGACATCCAAGGTGAAAGTTAGTCATTAAAGAGGAGAGGAAGACAGTGAGGGAGAAATTGGAGGCAACAGAGGAGGGAATCGCAACGGATCCGGGAGACGAAAACAAGCTCCTGACTTTACGTTGTTTATGTCAGCAGAGGAAACATTTAATTTGGGCCGAAAGTTTTATTTCCGAGATTAAATTGAGTGACTCAGTCTCCATGGATCGCGCAGCGCTGCTGCTCATGGTGCCGCGACTTTGAACCGGTGACAATCACTGACGCGCATGACACGCACACCACTGTCGTTACCGCTGCTCCTGGGGGGATTTCTTGACTATGCTCACGCACAGATCTGTAATACTTCTCATTGCGATTGGGACAGGCGCAGACTGCACCGTGCAGTTAATTTTAAAGAGGCACTTTTAGCGCATATTCAGGCAGAAACGGGCTGGGGGAGCAATCAGAAAGATTTCTCTGATTAATACTTACTACTGCGTGTTTGTACTTTGCAGCGTAAATTGTGCGTCAGACTCAGATTTAGAAGCTTTGTTTTTTATATATATATATATATATATATATATATATATATATATATATATATATATATATATATATATATATATATATATATATATATATATATATATATATATATATATATATATATATATATATATATCTCAATCTTGGGGGTGCGTCAACCCGGCTGGGACATGGCACGGGGTGCGCGGCTAAGAAAGTTTGGGAACCCCTGCTCTACATCAAGGCAACCCTTTAAGTGTGAGTGAGAGAATCAATATGACTGCCCCGTTGTTCACGCGTCGCCCAGAACTCCGGGGTACTGTGTGCATACTGTGATTCGCGTGGACTGTCCTGTGGACATTTTACCCTTCATAGTCGAGTGTACCTATTGCCAACATTTGTTGACAAATTGCTGTATTTCCTACACTTTCTCATTGACCCATTCACCATCACATTCATACACCGAGCAGCGGATCAGGGGTCCGTTCTTCGTACGTTGCTTAAAACATCCAAGATCAAATGACACATCCAAGATGATTTCATCTGGCTAATCCTGATCCGGCTAATTGGGTTCTTCCAACACACCTGTTGTTTACGATTAGTATGACTTGATTGAGTTATCTGAGATAACTGCGCGTTCATGCGTTTGTTTAAAAGGGGAAATGTATCGATAGTAGAAACAATGATCAGCAGTGCTGCTATTGGCTGTTCAGCATGGCCAAAGAACGCCCACAGTTTTTCTCACAAGCAGAACACGAGCTTAAAGGTTATGCCGAATTTAAGTTATTAATTAAAACACCTAAAAATCTGTTAAAGCCAGGAGAGAGGGCTGGCAAAAAACAGCAGACAAATTAATGCGTAAACACTGTCCATGATAGATGTTTCTATCACTTTCTACAGTATGAATTTTTGCATTTTAATAATCTCATATTTACTTTGTTCTTTTATATCAGAGCCTCCACTGGACCCACTAGAACATGGGGGCAAGTAAAAGTGAGATACATGAATATTCTACAAAATGGTAGCCTTTAATTATTATACTTTATTTTAAAAGGCACTTGTTGTGTCAAGAGATCCAAATTTCAGTGTCATTACGAGGAGTAAAGGACACGTGCAAACTGGGAATTTTAACAAAAAAAAATCTTTATCCATAAAAAATGAAAATTTTCCTTTTCCAAGTCATCCACGGTTTACACGGTAAAACTGTATTGCTCCGTGGCTAGATAATCCATCCATAGTTTTTTCTAATACAATATACGGCTCGACAGGAAGCAAGCCTTTCAAAGTAAACTAAACTTCACAATAAAATGGCCCGAACAAATCTTCTTACTGAATATGATAAAAAGAAAAAGAAAACTATCATACAAACTTAAATATTTTAGATTTATGGCGCCAACACCACTTTTTCCTCTTTAAAAGCCACTGTTAAATGATGTTTGTCTGTTTATAACAGCCACCAAGAAAAATCTCTCTACAATCACACTGTCGCGCTGCGCTAAAGGATCCTGTCTATTGCGCAATACGCGATTAATTTGAAAAAGTCTGCAAATTATTCTTGCACCTTCCGCAACAGGTTGCTGCTGTCGTAAAAATGGACATGGCTACGGCAGACTTCCCTATCTCCTCCGTTTATACAGCCATGATCTAATCTTGTTTACATGAAATAAGCCTGCTCTGGAGCAGGTTTAAGCTGGCGCACATGTTGCTATGACAACAAGTGCAGGATGTCTTTCGAAGAACCAAACGATCCAAGATCATGCCAAATCGTCAACAATGAAATCCTGCTAACTGAGTTAGCGACGTACGAAGAACGGGCCCCAGGAGTGAAATCCAATCCACAACATTGCAAGATTACTACTCTATCCACTGATCCACAGTACCCCACTAGAGCATCATAAATGCTAACCAGCAGTGGGCATCCTACAAACTATCAAAAAACGAATGGCATCACATAGTGACACAACTACTGTACAGTAAAGGCTAAAATATAGTAAATGATGAAGAGCCTTATTGAAATAAACCATACTATTCACGTATTGAATTTGCAGGGAATGGACCTTTTTCAGAATAAAATATTTATTTCACGACTCCTTAATGTTCATTTGTGTGATCCACCTCGGATATTATATTGTCTAAGATAGAAACAATATTTTTAGATTAATGCGTTTTTAATCGCATCTCACATTTTATTGGTTAATGGCACAAAAATGCAGCCTGTCCAAATTCTGAGACTTCTGATCTTCCTTTACTGCCACCTGCTCATATTTGTGTATCCTCAAACAGTCGCCCTCTCAAGAGTTTTAACGAGGGTTTGATGTGCTCAGATGGCTTCACTTGGTGTCATACATCCTGTAGTCTGATCCCTCAGCACGCCCAGTTAACTGTGTGATCTCCAGACGTTCAGTGGTGAAACAAAGTGAAACCAGTCTTTCAGTGTGGACTAACTGAAGCTCTGTGAAGGCGGTGAAAGTGGTGTAGTGTGTCCTCAGCTCATCTATTTGTTTTCGGTGGAGCTTCCCCTGATCTCTGCAGCTGGGTCTTGGTTGCAGGAACTTTTCCCAAATACAGAGAGCTTTCAGACTGTTAGTTTGTGACCATCTGCTTTTAAACCGCATTGACCCAAGAAATGTAGTTATTTATTTTTCACTAGTGTCCAAACTTTTTGTCTGGAGGGCTAAAATCACCATATTTGAGAGTACTTGTGGGCCACAAAACTGTCAATTTTTTTGACACAAATTTACTGTGAAATATTTCATTTTGATCTGCTCAATAATAAACGAAACATGCACTATTTTAATGACGCAAACAATTGCCCTACTTTGTAGAAATGAGATCTGCAAATTTGTGTAGATCCAAAACAAAAACATGCTTGCCTTATTCAAAGAAAGGTACATGAACTGTCTTTGTTTATTCTCAGCAACAATAGCAGGATCTTTGCTGTAGTTAACCAAGTTTAATGAATGTGTTTGCTAAAGTCTGTTTCTGTGTAAAAGTCACTGAATATGGTCCTATTTACAATGAGATTAAAAGAATACAAAAAATGTAAGCAAACATTAATGCCTTGTTTTGTATAACACTATTTCTGTTTAAAGAAGATCCTAATTTGTCTACATCTTTTTTGAAAAGGCTTGCATCAGTGACAATGTAGCCCAAAAAACTCCATCGGCATCAGTGACTGGTGCTGGAAGGCCAAATATGTCATTTGTTGAAATGTGGCTGAGGGCTGCATGAAATTATTCACAAACGCTGTCAAAAACAAGATTTATTAATGTCATCAAAGATTATAATTATTATACACAGTTTATTTCCTAGCTATATAATTAAAGAGAAGCAAAAAATAGAAACAAATGTTATACAATCTAAGCCTAATAAAGATTTCACTTTTAAACCAAAGTTGTTGTTTTTTTATTCATCTGTGGCACGTAAAGAAGGGGTGTGTGGCCTAATTTAGGGTTCTAATGGCTATTGATAATTTGAGAGGAGAGAAGGTTTGGAGAGGGAAAAATGTATCAGGGAGAAAGCATCCAACACACCTGGGCACATTACAGTAAAAACCTCAACCATAGAATATTTAGAACCCCTTACTTTAAGGGCCGGATCATGTTGAGTGAGACTGGCTCAGTCAGCCTGTGGTTCTGTACGTCCTGTTTTTCAACCAACCTGGAACTCCTTTCTTGACACTAAAGGTCACCTTACATCAAACATAAAAACAGACATGTTTAAAAAAAAAAAAAAAAAGAACAAACAAGGCAGTAGGCTAGTTGAAACAGATGAGTTTTGAGTTTGAATTTTAAAATGTGGTAATGAGTCTGTGTTATGGAGGTCAAGTGGAAGTGAGTTCAACAGCTGAAGTGCAGAGCAACTGAATGCTCTGCTCCCATTGGTAGGAAGACGGGCAGGGTGGACAATACTTATTTTAAAAGGCCTATATCATGCAAAATCATATTGTTTGAGCTTCTAGGCAAGGCAAATTTATTTATATAGCACATTTCAGTACAAAGACAATGCAAAGTGCTTTACATGATTAAAATATAGGAAAATAAAAGAATAAAAAGTTGGAATAAAATGTAGAAACAAAATAAAACATGGGGAAATGGAAACTAAAGGTAAATATTAAAAACAGTTGGACTACAAAGTTGAACTAATTATATTTAAAACAGTTTAACTAGAACAGTCGAAGGCAATCCTAAACAAATGTGTTTTTAATCTCAATTTAAAGGAACTCAGGCTTTCAGCACTTTTACCGTTTTATGGAAGTTTGTTCAAGATCAGTGGAGCATAGCGAGAGAGAAGCAACTAAATGCTGCTTCTCCGTGTTTAGTTCTGGTTCTGGTTCTGCAGAGCAGGCTGGAGCCAGAAGACCTGAGTGGTCTGGAGGGTTGATACACTGATAACAAGTCTGTGATGTATTTGGGTGCTAAGCCATTCAGGGATTTATAGACTAAGAAAAGTATTTTAAAGTCTATTCTCTGAGATACAGGGAGCCAGTGTAAGGTTCTAGCTATGTTAGTATGCTATTCATCATGGCCAAATGATCCTTGTGAATCCTGCTTTCTGAGCAGTAACCCCTCCCTGTCCTGGAAAATTAGCGGCTATCACCAGTCTACGTAGAGCGGCCATTACCCCGCCCCCTCCAAGAAGCAAGGAATGGTGATGTTAGGCAGAGCAGGATCATTTCTGCTCAAAGTTTAGACTAAGAGGCTCTTTTAGCACCTAATCTACACAGTGACAGCAGTCTTTTTTAGCTATAGATAATGTTTGAGTCGCAAAATGTGTTTTCGGCTGAGAGAGGTCTCGGACTTTGTTCAGTCTTCCTAAAGACGAGCTTAATTGCCAGAAGCGGTTGGATTTTATTTTTGAGAGCACACTAGGTTGTGTTTGTCTGTGACCATCACTTCACTGAGTCTGCTTGATGAACTCAGCCTGCGCCAAAATAGATTGTCCGGGAGATGAATTCTTAAAACTGGCACAATTCCTACAATAAAATGACATAATGGCGAGGCCAGAGTCGTAAGTAAATCAAACCACTTGAAAAAATTGTAACGGTAATGTTGAGTGATGCCATTCTGCAGAGGCTCTAGTGTGACGTCATGAAATGGGCGGCACCCACATGGGGAGAGGCAGCGTCTTTCCTCCAGGTTGGAAAAATAGCACCAGAAAGCCTTTAGTATTTCATAACAACTGAATACTTTGTTGTGCTAAAGGCAACATTTCATCATGCCTATAGTTCATTTTGGAAGTCTTAGAAAAACATTATATAGAACCTTTAACCAAAATCCTACAAGTTGATCAGTCTTGCTTTCAGTGTGGTTAGACTATTCTTGCTTCTTGGTTCCGTTTCTTTGTTGACTTATTTATCTGACTCAGCACCCATGAGTGTTTTTTTTGGGGGGGGTGGGAGGGATTTTTAACCAGTGCCAAACTACAAAATGTAAACAAGCTGTAGAGCAATCTGTATGATCTTTAAAACACAATTAAAACTGTGTTGGCATATTATTGAATCTGAGCTGAACAGTTTTTAATCGAAGAGACGGCTCTGTAGCTGGTGGAAATGTTTTGAGCACTAAATAAGGAACCAAGAATCACACCAGACAGTCCTTACTTCCTGTTCTGTGTTTTTGCTTTTATGGGCAAAAAAGCAAAAGCTTGTTGCTTTTACATGTGCTGGTCATATCATTAGAATATCATGAAAAAAATAGATTTGGTTTTTCAATAGTTTCACTCAAAAGGTGAAACTTGTACATTATATTAATTAAACACTGATATATTTCCAGTGTTTTTTTCTTTTAATTTTGATGATTATAACTGACAACTATTAAAAACCCTAAATTTAGAATATTGCTTAAGTCAAATACAAAAAACATTTCAGAAATGGTGTCCTACCGAAAAGCATGAGCATGTACAACACTCAGTACCTAGTTGGGGCTCCTTTACCCTGGGTTACTGCAGCAATGGGGCGTGGCATGGAGTCCATCAGTCTCAGGTGTTATGAGAGCCCAGGTTGCGCTGGAAGTGGCCATCAGCTCTTCTGCATTGTTAGGCCTGGGGCATATCATATCTTCTTAACAATACCCCATAGATTTCCTATGGGGTTTAGGTCAGGCGAGTTTGCTGGCTGATTAAGAACAGGGATACCATGAGCCTTAAACCAGGTACTGGTAGCGTTGGCACTGTGTACAGGTGCCAAGTCCTGTTGGAAAAGGAAATCTGCATCTCCATAAAGCAGGAAGCATGAAGTGCTCTAAAACTTTGTGGTAGACGGCTGCATTGACCTTGGACCTCAGAAAACCCAGTGGACCAACACCAGCAGGTGACATGACACCCCAAACCGTCACTGACAGTGGAAACTTACACTGGACCTCAAGCAACGTGGATTCTGTGCCTCCGCTCTTCCTCCAGACTCTGGGACCTTAATTTCCAAAGGAAATGCAAAATTCACTTTCATCAGAGAACATAATTGTCGACCACTCAGCCGCTGTCCAGTTCTTTGTCTCCAACCCAGGTGAGACGCTTCTGACACACTCTTATTCAAGAGTGGCTTGACACAAGGAATGCGACAGCTGAAACCATGTGTTGCATACGTCTGTGGGAGGTGGTTTTCAAAGCACAGACTCCAGCTACAATCCCTTCTTTGTGAATCTCCCCCACATTTTTGAATGGGTTTTGTTTCACAATCCTCTCCAGGGTGCGGTCTTCCTTATTGCTTGTACACTTTTTTTTTCTACCACAACTTTTCCTTCCCTTCGCCTCTCTATTAATGTGCTTGGACACAGAGCTCTGAAACAGCCAGCCTCTTTAGCAATTACCTTTTTGTGTCTTACCCTCCTTGTGCGAGGTGTCAGTGGTTGTCTTTTGGACAACTGTTAAGTCAGCAATCTTCCCCATGATTGTGTAGGCTACAGAACTAGACTGAGAGACCAATTAAAGGCCTTTGGTGTGTTTTTAATTAGCTGATTAGAGTGTGACACCAGGTGTCAACATTGGACCTTTTCACAGTATTCTAATTGTTTCACATACTAAATTTGGGGTTTTCATTAGTTGTCAATTATAATCATCAAAATTAAAATAAATAAGCACTTGAAATATGTCAGTCTGTGTGTAATGAATGACTGTCGTTTCACTTTTTGAATGGAATTACTGAAAAGAAAAACTTTTTCATAATATTCTAATGATATGACCAACACCTGTATGACGTCTTTTACATTATTTTCACATACATTCTTTTTTGGTTTCCGTAGGAAATTAATTTGAAATAACGTTTATATGCTGTTTGATAAATATTGTGCTGTCCTCATCATACGAATCATCTATATGGTTTGACAGTCAGTTTAACGCCTCTTGAACATCAAGACTCTGAAGATTGATGACTCTTTATCAACAGGTTTATTAATGTTGCAAGAAGGTGAAACTGTAACATACAAAATGCAATCAGCTATATGGCTGCCCCTTTTTATATTTCAAAGCAATAAACAAAGTAGAACAGATCACACTGTTCCAACACAAACACCACTCAAAGTCCCATTATCATTTACACATCTAATGAATCAAGTATTTCTCAATTCACTCATTTAACTACACTACATGGTTCAACATACAAATCAGCCACAAAATACACATCAACAGTATTAACGCATCAGAAATAAATATACTTTCACAAAGTGAACCATGGTCAAAATATAGAACTTGAATAGCAAATAGATACATACCTTCAATGCTACCCAAAGGCATAAGAAGTTGCAGATGTTGCTGGCTAAACTTGGATACAAATCCTAGTCTCTACTACACATGGCAAACAGGCTTAAATTGGGCCTACAAACATTTACTTCCCAATTACCTTGCCCTACATGCTCTGTGACAACTTCCTGTTACTGGGCTTCAGTGTTTCTTAAAGTGACAGCACCGTTTTACACCTGCTTAAAGAAATCTATATTAAACTAGCTTGTAACAGTACAGTACAAATATGATTAGCTAAAAGTGAAAATTATTTTTCAAGAGTACACTGAGTGGTTTACACGCAATTACTTTTATTTTTTTAAATCTGGAAACTCAATGTTCCTCTGTAAGTTTATATTTGATGCCAAAACACCTTTAGAAGACGGAGAAGATGGGAAAGGGGTTTGGCCTGGTTTGGTCCAGTGTGTAAACTTTATAAAGCAACATCTTCAATGATTAAAAAGGATGTTTTAGGCTGCAAAATGGCTCACCCTGGCTAACCACTTGTCTTCTACAGGTGTGGAGCGGGTGGAAGTGCTGAGCAGCAATCATGGTTGCCCTGTCATTGAAAATTGGTGTGGGGAACGTGGTGAAAACTATGCAGTTTGAACCCTCCACCATGGTCTACGACGCCTGTCGCATCATCAGGGAAAGGGTTCCAGAGGCACAGCTTGGCCAGCGTGAGTACCATCTGCTTTACTGTCCCCACACACACACACTCACACACAGATGTACACCTGTGCACACCGGCAGAATCGAGTGGTCTATCTGTGATGGACTGGAGATTTGAGGAGGGGCTTGCTGTAGCCATCACAACCATTTTGAGAAACTGCCTCATGTTTTAATGAGCTAGATTTTTTTTTGACTCTGAAAAGTCATCCATCCATCCATCCATCCATCCATCCATCCATCCATCCATCCATTGTCTTCCGCTTATCCGGGGTCGGGTCGTGGGGTAGCAGCTTCAGTTGGGAGGCCCAGACGTCCCTCTCCCCAGCCACTTTGGCCAGCTCCTCCGGGGGGATCCCAAGGCATTCCCAGGCCAGCCTAGAGACAAAGTCCCTCCAGTGTGTCCTGGGTCTTCCTCTGGGTCTCCTCCCGGTGGGACGTGCCCGGAACATCTCACCAGGGTGGCGTCCAGGAGGCATCCTAATCAGATGCCCGAGCCACCTCAACTGGCTCCTCTCGACGTGGAGGAGCAACGGCTCTACTCTGAGTCCTTCCCGGATGACTGAGTTCCTCACCCTATCTCTAAGGGAGAGCCCAGACACACTACTGGGAAAACTCATTTAGGCCGCTTGTATCCGGGATCTCATTCTTTCGGTCACGACCCAAAGCTCATGACCATAGATGAGGGTAGGAACGTAGATCGACCGGTAAATCACGCCCTGATGAAGCCAATAGGACCACGTCATCCGCGAATAGCAGAGACGCAATCCTAAGGCCACCAAAACGGATCCCCTCAACACCTTGGCTGCGCCTAGAAATTCTGTCCATAAAAGTTATGAACAGAATCGGTGACAAAGAGCAACCTTGGCGGAGTCCAACTCTCACCGCAAACGAGTCCGACTTACTGCCTGCAATGCGGACCAGACTCTGACACCAGTCATACAGAGACCTGACAACCCTTATTAAAGGGCCCGGCACCCCATACTTCCGGAGTACCCCCCACAGGATCCCTCGAGGGACACGGTCGAATGCCTTTTCCAGATCCACAAAGCACATGTAGACTGGTTGGGCAAACTCCCATGCCCCCTCCAGGATCCTGCTGAGGGTGTAGAGCTGATCCAGTGTTCCACGGCCAGGACGAAAACCACACTGCTCTTCCTGAATCCGAGATTCAACTATCCGACGGACCCTCCTTTCCAGAACCCCGGAATAGACCTTACCAGGGAGGGTTAAGAGTGTGATTCCTCTGTAATTGGAACACACCCTCCGTTCCCCCTTTTTAAATCGGGGGACCACCACGCCAGTCTGCCACGCAATGCTACAGAGCCGCGTTAACCAACACAGCCCCACAACATCCAGAGCCTAAAGGTACTAAGGGCGTCTCTCATCCACCCCCGGGGCCTTGCCACCGAGGAGCTTTTTAACAACCTCGGCGACTTCAGCACCAGATATGGGAGAACCCGACCGAGTCCCCAGGCTCTGCTTCCGTTGGTACGATTAAGGAGGGTCTTTGAAGTATTCTGCCCACACACAACGTCCTGAGTCAAGGTCATCAGCACACCACCCCCGCTGTAAACAGTGTTGGTACTGCACTGCTTCCCCCTCCTGAGACGGCGGATAGTGGACCAGAATCGTTTCGAAGCCATACGGAAGTCTTTCTCCATGGCCTCTCTGAACTCTTCCCACGCCCAAGTTTTTGCCATGGCAACCAGCTGAGCCGCCTGCCGCTTTGACTGCCGGTACACATCAGCTGCTTCAAGGGAGTCCCAGAGGCCAATAAAGCCCGATAGGACTCCTTCTTCAGCTTCACGGCTTCCCTCACCGCCGGCGTCCACCAGCGTGTTTGAGGGTTGCCGCCGCGACATGCACCGGCCATAGCTCCGACTAGCCGCCTCAACAATAGAGGTGCGGAACATGGTTCACTCAATGTCCCCCGCGTCCCTCGGGACGAGTTCAAAGCTCTCCCAGAGGTGGGAGTTAAAGCTCCATCTCACGGGGGACTCTGCCAGAAATTCCATAGCAGACCCTCACAATACGTTTGGGCCTGCCCGGTCTGACCGGCTTCCTCCCCCACCATCGGAGCCAGCTCACCACCAGGTAGTGGTCGGTGAAGAGCTCTGCCCCTCTCTTCACCCGAGTGTTCAACAGATGTGGCCGCAGGTCAGATGAAATGACAACAAAGTCGATCATTGAACTACGGCCTAGGGTGTCCTGGTGCCAAGAGCACATGTGGACACCCTTATGCTTGAACATGGTGTTTGTTATGGACAATCCATGACGAGCACAGAAGTCCAACAACAGAACACCACTCGAGTTCAGATCGGGTGGGCCATTCCTCCTAACTACGCCCCTCCAGGTCCCACTGTCATTGCCCACGTGAGCGTTGAAGTCCTCCAGCAAAACGAGGGAGTCCCCAGGAGGGGCTCTCTCCAGTACCCCCTCCAAGGACTCCAAAAAGGGTGGGTAAATTGAACTGCTGTTTGGCGCATAAGCACAAACAGTCAGAGTACGTCCCCCGATACGAATGTGTAGGGAGGCGACCTTCTCGTTCACTCGGGAGAACCCCAACGTGCAGGCACCGAGATGAGGGGCAACAAGTATGCCCACCCCAGCTCGGCGCCTCTCTCCAGGGGCAACTCCAGAGTGGAAGAATGTCCAACCCCTCTCAAGGAGACTGGTTCCAGAGCCAGAGCCATGCGTCAAGGTGAGTCCGACTATCTCTAGTCGGAACCTCTCAACCTCGTGCACTACCTCAGGCTCCTTCCCCACCAGAGAGGTGACATTCCACGTCCCAAGAGCCAGCTTCTGCAGCCGAGGATCAGAACGCCAAGGTCCCCGCCCTCTACTGCCACCCATTGCACCGATAGGTGGTGAGCCCATTGGAAGGGGGACCCATGTCACCTCTTCGGGCTGAGCCCGGCCTGGTTCCAGAGTGGGTCCCCGGTGACCTGCGTCCGGGCGAGGGAACACGACGTCCATTTATTGTATTCATCATAAGGGGCATTTTGGGCTGCTCTTTGTCTGGTCCCTCACCTAGGACCTGTCTGCCTTGGGTGACCCTACTAGGGGCATAAAGCCCCTGACAGCATAGCTCATAGGATCATTGGGACACTCAAACCCCTCCACCACGGTAAAAGGTAGCAGCCCAGGGCGGGGTCTGAAAAATCAATAATCCTTTTTTCATTGTAAAATATTGTGTGACACTAAACCCTAAAAATAATTATTCCAATAGATTTGTCTTATCAAAAATGCTGTTTCCTGTGTCTTTCTATTATGCATGTCATCTCCAGTTTGGTTGTATCTTTGTGATCTGTAAAAAAAAAAAGAAAGAAAAAGAAATATGATGCTGTGGATTGAATGAGTGTGAAATGGAGAGCTCCATCAAGCCTGGAGCCATGGTCCTCAGTCAGTGAGCTGTGGGCTGCTGGTGTGAAGGGACTTATTCATGAGTGGAGGTGTAATGCAAGCTGTGAAAGTTCACCAAGCCAGATTGGTACAAAGGTTTTAAAAATAACTGTGGTCCTGTTTGCTTCTCTACAGAAGAAAACAGTTCTATTCTTTGATTATAGCCCTCCTTTCCACAAGTGCATCATCCGAAGTTCATGTTGAGTTATGTTCTATTACACAAGCTATTTCAACATTAGCTCCCCGCAGAACTTGCTCCAGCATGTAAGCTATTTTACATTTAGACTGTGAGTTAGGCACGTAATACCCATGGGAAAAGCTTGTCTCTACTGGCCAGTAAATTATATAGTCCAGTTCTCCAAATGTCTTGTGTGAAGTCTTTCAAATTGGAACCAGTTATTAGCTAATGGAGGAGGAACAGAACAAAGGTATTTTTAACACTGTTATCGTTCTGACAGTTGTAGCTCCTTTAAACTATGTGTTTCTTAAACACATAGTTTAAGAAACATTCCAACCCCTGTTTGTCTTGTGTCCTCCAGCTTCTGTTGAAGCTAAATTCGTATTGGCATTGTTTTGTGTTGTTGAGCGCTCTTGAGCTCACAACAATAATGATTTCATTTCAACCATCTTTTGTCTTTCATTTAACTTCAGTGCTCTACTGTTGGCATGTTTGTGTTCCCATTATTAAGGCCTCCATTTTGGATCACATCCATTTATCATTGTGGATGTGGTCCTTAGAACAGGCTTTGAAGATTGTTGTAATGACATGATTAAATTATTCCATAATTAAATAAATGATTTTTATTGGCTGGTTTCAGCTGGGTATTTAGAGTTTTACAATTAAAATGTTTATAACAGTAATAATAATCTTTATTTATCATTACAACTTTGTACACTCCAATAAAATGTGTCCTCTGGATTTATCTCATCCCTTAGGGAGCAGTGGGCCACAAATGTATGCCGCCCAAGGAGCATTCTGTGACTAAGTGTTTTGCTCAGGGACCCAGTGTCAGTCTGGGGGATTTGAACCAGGGAACTTGCAGCCTTCCAGGATGCAAGGACCCTGCTCAGTGAACAGTGTCTAAACTTGTCCTGTTGGATCTCACTGTTGCATGTGATATGATAAATGACAAGATTCTTTTACAGAAGCTGAAGCTTGTTTTTGGAATCAAAAACACCTCTTAGTTAATTTATAACATTCATTTTATGGATTTCTAAGATTTCATGGTAAGAACTCTTTCTTGCATTAATGGACTAATTATTGTGCCCTAGGTTCTGTGTTGTTAGGTTTCAACATATCACAGCAAATGTTCAGCTATTCTGAGCAAGAAAGCCAGGCGACAGGAATTGGCTTGTTAGACTGCAATCATACCTTAAAGCACTAGAGGTCTGGACCTGCAGTTCTCCTGGCTGCTGTCCTCCTATCTCCAGCTGCACCTCTGCTTCAGCCCCCCGGTCTCTTCTGCAGGGCTCTGAGTCTGGCTGCATTAGTGAGGCAGCTCAGTCATCAGATTCAGGTGTGGAGGGGAAGGGACACCTCTAAAGGTTGCAGACGGTGGGCCTGGAGGACTGCAGTTTGAGCTCACTGCCTTCAAAGTATCAACAAGTGAAATTCCATTATTGATAGGGTCAGATTTGAGTCGCATCATGTGCATTTCCGTTGCGTTATGATGTCAGAATTAAAGACTGTCTGAAATCGACGCAGCAGTCCAAAGCTCTTTTCCTCCCCACGATAGAGTTCTTACTGTTGATCTTATGAAAGGTCAAGGAAAAGGAGCTAGGAGCTGTTATTAGAACATTTTGGACAGATCCTTTGAATATCTCTGTGGTTGCTTGATAGTACATCTGCAAGCACATCAGGGGATTGGAAAACTAATGAGAATGAATCACTGAGTTTTACCTTTTTTTTCTCCTTTAGCCAATGACTATGGGCTGTTTTTGTCTGACGAAGACCCAAAGAAAGGCATCTGGCTGGAGGCTGGAAAGGCCCTTGACTACTATATGTTAAGGAATGGGGTGAGTGGCACTAAAGACACTGAACACTACTTGCTTATTCCAAGTGTTTTTTTTAACAGAGGAGGCAAAAAATCTCTGGTGACGTTTAAATAATGCTTAATAAATATTTTATTTTAACTATATATAATATAATTAATAAAAAATGAAGCACAGATTAATTATGTTGAGTGTTTCCGATCAGGGGCGCAACAACCGATTATCTGAGGGGTATGCAGACACATTACAGGGGTCTGCAACCTTTACAATCCAAAGGACCATTTTTACCCTCAGTCCAGCAGAACAAAACTCAGTGTTGCAGATGTTACATGACCTTTAGGGAAAAAAAGGAGAACTGTTCATTTCTTATTAATATTAATATAGAAAATTTGTTATTTCTGTTTATAAATAAATATAATTTTTTTTAACACAAAGAGGATGGTTACAATTTCTTCAGTGGGTTTTTCGTGGAAAATTTCCAATCTAATGACAAAACAGGTTTAAAAAACCCTCTGGTACTTTTAGTGTCATTCTTTTGTGGAAATTCAATGCAATTGTTCCATTAGCCCTGCTCTAAGGGCTACTGTTAAATTTGGGAAAACCAAATTTCTCAAGAGACTTCAGTAGACGGTTTACTGGGTATTAATATCTCTTTATTAATATCTCTGGAAACATTGGCGGTAGTCAGAGCATATGTGGCAACTGATTCCTCCAGCTCAGCTTGCGTTCCAATGAGTGATTTTAGTGATTTTATTTAGATTTGAACCATACAGGGCATCAATAGATTTTGTGGCCTCACTAGTTTAATTATTCCTACATTATGTCATCACTGGTCTCCTCTATAGTTGCAGCCATCAGGGACCTCACGTCTGTCTCCTTCACCCCTTGTCTGTATTCTGTCTCGCTAAGTCAAATGGTCAAACAAGCGTTATTTAATAGCTTTAAATAAATTATAGATCTTGCTAATGCACTTTTTCAATATAATAATATTTAAAAATTATTCAGTCACTGACTGGACACTGCATCTGATCAGACTTTTCAGATACATCACAATAGCACTGTAGTATTATATCCTGTGAAGACATTTAGTGACATTTTAAGTGTATCACCCAAGTTCAATAACTTATTTGTTTTATGATTCGAGTCAAACTAATGATTACTGTCTGAACACCAAAATGACCACAGACAGGTTCCTATATTTGTTGTCATGAGCTATATTGTAAATATATTGATCAGTACACAGCTACAAGACAGCAGTAAAGGCTGGTTCACATGTCAGGATTTTAAAATAGTCGGCCGACTTTCAAAGCCTGAGAGACGCCACACGTAACGATAGAAAATCCTAGCTCAAACAGGTTTGTACGTATGGTGTGTGGTCTCCAGTCAGACGACAAGCTCAACACACCACACACAAACAGATTTCACTCAGGATCATTCAGATGTCAGACAGGAAATCTTGCCAATCCTCTCAAGATCAAACGTGAGTTCAGAGTAAATAAACATGGACAACCAGAAAGAATAATGCCAATAGTCTGTGGACTAATTTTAACAGATAAAAAACATAACAGAAGAAAAGTCGTTGGCCAAAGAAGCGGAGACAATGTGACCGGGGGCGAGTTGGGGAGGGGATTCCCTCACCTCGCTTTCTGATTGACTACACTTCACATCCAACATGCTCCATGCACACGGTAGGATATCGGGGCAAGACAATCCAACATGTTGAATATCCCTGATTTGAGGTTGGAGCGGTCCAGACGTTCCACCGAGCGGACCTGATCGCTCTTAATACACCACACATGGCAGGATGTTCTCTTAAGATTATTTTAAGAGACACGCCTATAATGGCCGCCTTTCGGAAGGGGAAGATCGGGGGGGGGGGGGTGTATCGGACTAAAAAATCCTGCCGTGTGAACCAGCCATAATGTGTTATTTTACCTGTAGTACTTTTAGCTAACCTGAATATTTACAAGCCTCCTCTAGATACACTGACATAACTTACATTCTGTCTTTCAGCCACTTTCAAATCATTTTTTCCATCCCTACGAGGTTTTTATTTTCCTTCTTCCGATTTCTGTTTAGTGCTCCCGAGAACATTCTTTTTGCATTCTCTCTAGTGGGCGCCCCGCTGCGCCTCATATAGAGCGTGCCTGATTTTTTGTGCCACTGCATCTGATCACAGCCGCCTGTTCAGATTCCCTGCTGATGCCTCAAACAACTACAATGCTGGTACATTATTGGGATGCTTTGTCAGGAAAAGCTATATAAATGAAGTTTCCTGCTGAGGGGAGCTCAGATGTACTTTTTCCTGTGTGACAGCTTACAGCAAACACCAACTACTCTCATGTCTCTGATAGGATACCTTGGAATACAAGAAGAAGCAGAGGCCTCTGAAAATCCGCATGCTAGATGGCACAGTAAAGACTGTCATGGTGGACGACTCTAAGATTGTCAGTGACATGCTCATGACCATCTGTGCAAGAATAGGTCAGTTCTTAGCTCTGTTCTTTGCATAATGTACTTGTTCAACTCTAACCCTGCTTATCTGAGCAGTCCTTATCCTTTTTATGTTCATCTCTATCTAATTTGCTGGAGTGCAAATCAAAAACTAAACACAGAACGGGAATTAACTCAAAAGTGTGTTTGTTTACCAGGTATAACAAACTACGATGAGTACTCATTGGTGCGAGACATTGGTGAGGAGAAGAAGGAAGAAACCACAGGAACTCTGAAAAGAGACAAGACTCTCCTAAGAGATGACAAGAAGATGGAGAAGTTGAAGCAGAAGCTCCACACAGACGATGAGTGTAAGATGTACACAGAATGGCTCACATTATTAACCATCCATATGCTTTGTTGTTGCTTGTGGAACACACAGGCTTTGTTGACTTGATCAACTGCAAGGCTAAAAGAGAGGCTTATTCCTAATTAAAGGCAGTTGTCCAATCACGGGTTGGAGAGCTGAAGAAACAGTGGTGGACCAGAGGGCTCTGCAGATCCAGCATGTTGCAGACCTTACCGGCACCAGAGGTTTCTTTGATGCCAAAAAAGTGGTACATTACCATGGCATTATCCTTCTGTCCACTACTGCATAAGGCCTAGCTTAGGGCTTGGCCCCTGCCACAAACTCAGTGTTAGTAACACTGTGTATTGGCAGTGGCAATGAGACAAAAGCCTTTAGACTTTATACTGGATTCAAGCAAAGTGGTGTAATTCCACCCACCCTGCTCTCCGTTTCATCACCACTATTGTCTTTCTCACCAACAACTTCCACTTGGAGACAAAAATAAGGTACAGCAAGGGTGTCCAAGTCCAGTCCTCGAGATCTACTATCCTGCAACTTTTAGATGCGTCCCTTCTCCAGCACATCTGAATCAAAGTAATGTTTCTTTACCAGGCTTCTGCAGAGATGAATAATGCTGATGGGGTGAATTCAACAATTTGATTGAAGCTGCAGAATGGTAGCTCCCAAGGAATGGACCTGAGCACTCCTGCTGTACAGAATGGATGGTCACCTTCTAAATATCAAGATGTTAAGAGCCTCAAATAAAATCAGTACAATATCTATCATGGAGCTGCAGTATACTGATGATGATCGATCAGAAACCTGGACCACTTAAAGCAGACATCAAGACCAAGACAAGAACAAGAAGCAGGAACAGTCATGCTTAACTAAAGATTCAATTCAATAAAATTTTATTTATGTAGCACCAGTTCATGAAACATGTCATCGCAAGGCACTTTACAAAGTCTAATTCAATCAGATTATACAGATTGGTCAAAAATTTACTAAGGAAAGCCAGTGGATTGCTTCAAAGTCTCGACAAGCAGCATTCACTCCTGGAGAACCGTAGAGCCACAGGGAGAGTCAACTGCATTGTACATGGCTTTGCAGCATTCCCTCATACTGAGCAAGCATAAAGCGACAGTGGAAAGAAAAACTCCCCATTAACGGGAAGGAAAACCTCCAGCAGAACCGGGCTCAGTATGAACGGTCATCTGCCTCGACCGACTGGGGTTACAGAAGACAGAGCAGAGACACAACAAGACAGACAAAAAAAAGCACAGAAGCACACATTGATCCAGTAATCTGTTCTACATTAGATGGTAGTAGCGGGTGATCTGTCTTCCCTGGATGATGTTACAGTTAACAGAACGCCAGACCAGATGTACCTACTATGGAGAAAAAAGAGAGAGAACAAAAAGTTAAAAGCTGAAATGACGACAAGCAATGCAAAACTGGAGAACAGTAGAACTCAGAGTGAGAGAAATAGGCCCTGATGTCGTCCAGTAGCCTAAGCCTATAGCAGCATAACTATAGAGGTAGCTCAGGGTAACATGAGCCACTCTAACTATAAGCTTTGTCGAAAAGGAAAGTTTTAAGATTAGTCTTAAAAGTAGACAGGATGTCTGCCTCACGGACCAAAACTGGGAGTTGGTTCCACAGGAGAGGAGCCTGGTAGCTAAAGGATCTGCCTCCCATTCTACTTTTAGAGAATTTTAAATTCTATTCTTGACTTAACAGGAAGCCAATGAAGGGAAGTTAAAATAGGAGAAATATGATCTCTCTTGTTAATTTTCATCAGAAATGATAAGACAGCCTTAGGTAAATGTTTTGAGTGCATCAAAAATATATTGCTAGGAGTTGTTTTGCATTTCTTTTCATCAGTTTGAAGTTGGATAAGGTTAATTGGTAACACTTTACATTAAGGCTCCCATTATAGATCGCTAATAAATATTTTATAGAAATGTTATTAGTCTAATTCATAAGTGTTTATTATGCATTAATTAAGGGCGAGCAAGAGAAAAACTGACTGGTCTCTTGCCAAATAGTGAACTTAATCCGCATTAAACCAGGTTGATGGAAACGGCAAAATTAAATTTAAATCAGGAGCTGTAGGTTTTAAAACAGCGGTGATTAGTTCAGATGTCACAAAAGCAGGGGAAAAGCCTCATAGCACACATAGCAATTGGAAGCCAGTTATACCATTATGTTGTTTTAGTTGTTTAATCGTCTAAGACCCAACTACTGTTTAAGCATTTGTTTAAACACAACGGTATACTCTGTACTCAAATGGCAAAAATGCTTTTTGAAATTCAGAAAAAGAAATCTGAAAAGAAATTCTGGCAAAAGTGTGGAATTTTGTCAAATTTTTTTTTGTAAAAATCTTGTGATTTATCTAGACTTCTGGGTCTCTGCATGTCATTAATCATCTTAATATGAATGATTCTTTTCTCAGTGAACTGGTTGGACCATGGGCGGACACTGAGGGAGCAGGGTGTGGAGGAGACAGAGATGCTGCTGTTGAGAAGGAAGTTCTTCTACTCTGATCAGAACGTGGACTCCAGAGATCCTGTCCAGCTGAATCTGCTTTATGTGCAGGTAACTCTAAACAGAAACTCAGTACCCACATCAGGTTCTGTAGGCATTGTACTTCAACTACTTTGTATTTATTTCCCATCTTTATTTATATCCTCACTTAATGCAAGTTTCAGAAAATTAGACTTTCCATCAGCTGGACTCTATTTCTGTGGTTGACATCTTTTTAATCTGGCATTAACTTGATGGGCATGGAACTGCATCAGGATTAGTCAAATATCGTATATTATATATTTTTTGTGTGTGTGTGTGTGTGTGTGGTGTATTAGGCTCGCGATGACATCCTGAATGGATCACATCCAGTTTCGTTTGACAAGGCCTGTGAGTTTGCGGGCTACCAGTGCCAGATTCAGTTTGGTGACCATAACGAGTCCAAGCACAAGCCCGGATTTCTAGAGTAAGCTCTGGCTTCCTGTTGAATACAAGCAGGTTCCTCCTTGGTTAAGTTTTGATGGTTCTTTAATATCCTAAAATGGACATGCAGCTTGATTGAACCTGGTTAAATATTTTTCTTCTCAGTTTAAAGGAGTTCTTGCCTAAAGAATACATCAAAAATAAAGGAGAGAAAAAAATCTTTCAGGTAAGTGAAGTCTGTTGAGGTTTAGAAGTCTAACTGTGTTCATTACAAAATGCTCCTACAGGTTAAATAATGTTTTATCTTTGAAGATGCAGCCCATGATTCATTGAAATAAATGCAAACGCCTCCTTTATGCAGCAATGAGCTAATGCACTTATATTTTACCTGCCTCTGTAGGCACATAAAAACTGTCAGAACATGACGGAGATTGAGGCCAAAGTGAGCTATGTGAAGCTGGCCAGGTCTTTACAAACCTACGGCGTCTCCTTTTTCTTGGTAAAGGTAAGAGAAAAGTCATCCTTCTGTTCTTACACTGCATAAATCTACTCACAAATAGGCTATTACAGTCTACTGTTAATCTACTTCCAGTGAACTGATGTCATGTGCTGCTTAATTGAATTGTAGGCTGGATACTTTTTGTGACAATTTGAAAATATAAAACTCTTTGTAGCAGGAGGTAAATGAACTCATGCGACTGACCTTGTGACTGATTGTGTAGTTCCAAACATTAGATACTCTCATATCAAGTGTTAACAAATCACATGTTTGATTCCTTCCCGAGTCCTATAACTTAATAAGTCTTGCTGAAGTAAGTGGGAGTTTGAGGTGGAGATAAACACTTCCACCTTCTTCTTTGCTTCCCTCGAAAGATATAGTCATGTTAAAAAGACTGAAAACCCATTTAAATTCCTCACCCGTCCGTCCGTCCGTCTTCTTCCGCTTATCCGGGGTCGGGTCGCGGGGATAGCAGCTTCAGTAGGGAGGCCCAGACGTCCCTCTCCCCAGCCACCTGGGCCAGCTCCTCCGGGGGAAGCCCATGGCGTTCCCAGGCCAGCCGGGAGACATAGTCCCTCCAGCGTGTCCTGGTTCTTCCCCTGGGCCTCCTCCCGGTGGGACGTGCCCGGAACACCTCACCAGGGAGGCGTCCAGGAGGCATCCTGACCAGATGCCCGAGCCACCTCAACTGGCTCCTCTCGACATGGAGGAGCAGCGGCTCTACTCTGAATCCTCCCCGGATGACTGAGCTCCTCACCCTATCTCTAAGGGAGAGCCCAGACACACTACGGAGAAAACTCATTTCAGCCGCTTGTATCCGGGATCTCGTTCTTTCGGTCACGACCCAAAGCTCGTGACCTTAAATGACGGTAGGAACGTAGATCGACCGGTAAATCGAGAGCTTAGCCTTTTGGCTCAGCTCTCTCTTCACCACAACGGATCGGTACAGCGCCCGCTTCACAGCAGACGCTGCATCAATCCGCCTGTCGATCTCCCGCTCCATCCTCCCCTCATTCGTGAACAAGACCTCAAGATACTTGAACTCCTCCACTAGGGGCAGCACATCCTCCCCAACCCGGAGAAGGCACTCTACCCTTTTCCGGTTCAAGACCATGGTCTTGGATTTGGAAGCACTGATTCTCATCCCGGCCACTTCGCACTCGGCTGTGAACCGCTCAAGTGAGAGCTGTAGATCACGCCCTGATGAAGCCAATAGGACCACGTCATCCGCAAATAGCAGAGACGCAATCCTAAGGCCACCAAAACGGATCCCCTCAACACCTTGGCTGCGCCTAGAAATTCTGTCCATAAAAGTTATGAACAGAATCGGTGACAAAGGGCTACCTTGGCGGATTCCAACTCTCACCGGAAACGAGTCCGACAATGCGGAGCAGACTCTGACACCGGTCGTACAGAGACCTGAAAGCCCTTATTAAAGGGCACAGTACTCCATACATCCTGGAGTACCCCCCACAGGATCCCTTGGGGAACACGGTCGAATGCCTTCTCCAGATCCACAAAGCACATGTAGACTGGTTGGGAAAACTCCCATGCCCCCTCCAGAATCCTGCTGAGGGTGTAGAGCTGGTCCAGTGTTCCACGGCCAGGACGAAAACCACACTGCTCTTCCTGAATCCGAGATTCGACTATCCGACGGACCCTCCTTTCCAGAACCCCTGAATAGACGTTACCAGGGAGGCTTAAGAGTGTGATTGCTCTGTAGTTGGAACACACCCTCCGGTCCCCCTTTTTAAATAGGGGAACCACCACCCCAGTCTGCCAATCCAGGGGAACTGCCCCCGATGTCCACGCAATGCTGCAGAGCCGTGTTAACCAACACAGCCCCACAACATCCAGAGCTTTAAGGTACTCAGGGCGAATCTCATCCCCCCCCGGGGCCTTGCCACCAAGGAGCTTTTTAACCACCTCGGCAACCTCAGCACCAGAGATGGGAGAACCCGACCCAGAGTCCTCAGGCTCTGCTTCCGCAATGGAAGACGTGTTGGTGGGATTAAGGAGGTCTTCGAAGTATTCCGCCCACCGAAACACGACGTCCCGAGTCGAGGTCAGCAGCACACCACCCCCACTGTAAACAGTGTTGGTACTGCACTGCTTCCCCCTCCTGAGACGCCGGATAGTGGACCAAAATTGCTTCGAAGCCGTACGGAAGTCTTTCTCCATGGCCTCTCCGAACTCCTCCCACGCCCAAGTTTTTGCCTCGGCGACCAGCCGAGTCGACTGCCGGTACACATCAGCTGCTTCCGGAGTCCCACAAGCCAAAAAAGCCCAGTAAGGACTCCTTCTTCAGCTTGACGGCTTCCCTCACTGCTGGTGTCCACCAGCGGGTTCGAGGGTTGCCGCCGCGACATGCACCGACAACCTTGCGGCCACAGCTCCAACTAGCCGCTTCAACAATAGAGGCGCGGAACATGGTCCATTCAGACTCAATGTCCCCCGCCTCCCTTGGGACGTGTTTAAAGTTCTCCTGGAGGTGGGAGTTAAAGCTCCGTCTAGTGGGGGACTCTGCCAGACGTTCCCAGCAAACCCTCACAGTACGTTTGGGCCTGCCCGGTCGGACCGGCTTACTCCCCGGCCATCGGAGCCAACTCACCACCAGGTAGTGGTCGGTGGAGAGCTCCGCCCCTCTCTTCACCCGAGTGTCCAAGACATACGGCTGCAGATCAGATGAACCGACAACAAAGTCGATCATTGAACTGCGACCTAGGGTGTCCTGGT